>NC_068281.1:49967477-50128393 GCF_025860055.1 Xyrauchen texanus | reverse complement strand
TACTTCGTTCAGTTACGTATTGCTGTAACAAATCACATATCTCTGCATCAGAAAAGCAGTACAGACTTCTGGGTTGGTTTATTTCACTCAGGATGGCAAGGAGACTTGATTACTATCACTATGGTAACTGCCTAGCAACCAGATGGGGTTACCCTAGCAACCGAGTAACAAATCACATATCTCTGCACTACAAAACAGTAGAGACTTCGGGTTGACTTATTTTACTCAGGATGGCAAGGACACTTCATTAGTATCACTATGGTAACTGCCTAGCAACCATATGGGGTTACCCTAGCAACCAAGTAACAAATCACATATCTCTGCATCAGAAAAGCGTAGATACTTCTGGGTTGGTTTATTTCAATCAGGATGGCAAAGACACTTGATTATGATCACTATGGTAACTGCCTAGCAACAAGGAGGGGTTACCCTAGCAACCGAGTAACAAATCACATATCTCTGCACCAGAAAATTGAAGAGAATTCTGGGTTGATTTATTTCAATCAGGATGGCCAGGAGACTTGATTAGTATCACTATGGTAACTGCCTAGCAACCAGATGGGCTTACCCTAGCAACCGAGTAACAAATCACATATCTCTGCATCACAAAAACATAGAGACTTCGGGTTGACTTATTTCAATCAGGATGGCAAGGACACTTGATTAGTATCACTATGGTAACTGCCTAGCAACCAGATGGGGTTACCCTAGCAACCGAGTAACAAATCACATATCTCTGCATCACAAAAACATAGAGACTTCGGGTTGACTTATTTCAATCAGGATGACAAGGACACTTCATTAGTATCACTATGGTAACTGCCTAGCAACCAGATGGGCTTACCCTAGCAACCGAGTAACAAATCACATATCTCTGCATCAGAAAAGCGTAGAGACTTCGGGTTGACTTATTTCACTCAGGATGGCAAGGACACTTGATTAGTATCACTATGGTAACTGCCTAGCAACCAGATGGGGTTACCCTAGCAACCGAGTAACAAATCACATATCTCTGCACCAGAAAATAGTACAGACTTCTGGGTTGATTTATTTCACTCAGGATGGCAAGGACACTTGATTAGTATCACTATGGTAACTGCCTAGCAACCAGATGGGGTTACCCTAGCAACCGAGTAACAAATCACATATCTCTGCACCAGAAAACACTACAGACTTCGGGTTGACTTATTTCACTCAGGATGGAAAGGAGCCATGTATTAGTATTACCTATGGTAACTGCATAGCAACCACATGGGCTTACCCTAGCAACCGAGTAACAAATCACATATTTCTGCACCAGAAAATCGTACAGACTTCTGGGTTGATTTATTTATGACCACAATTTTTGTTCTTTTCAAGTTACAGCATGCTGTTTGACGAGTTTTGCCACGGCAAGCACCACTCACATTTTCTTCAGGAAATGTACCTATCTAGTTATACTTATTATTTTTATTTTTATTTTTATATCTCTTAACAAAACTTGGCACCTAACTTGCGTCCGCTACCGTTTGGCGTAGACCCACGAATGAGGTGTCAAATCGAGCGACCTATTGAGGACACGTGTGCTATGACTTTTATAAGCGTCGGAGTGCGGTATTTGCCCCAGGGGCAAAAAAGCAGCCGAAAAATCCCATAGACTTAACATTGAGACAAACTTTGGCGCGTCACAGCTCCAAGCGAGGATTTCGTAGAAGCGTGTGATTTGCCACATTTGAAGAGGCTGGCAGGCTCTGTAAGAGCATACCTCAATATGGGGTAAAAGTTGCACCCCTGGGGGCAGGAGCTGCCCAAAAATGCCCCAATTGACTTATAATGGTGTAGGGCGGCCCATGAAATGAAAAGGCATAGGGATTTGTATTGAACATAGCTCTGGATCACAGTGTCATAGAGACGAGGGGTGGGCTCATTTTACTCAGACGACCAATCAGTCTCTCAGGATCATTGTGAAGCTATCAAGCCACGCCCTAGCAACCATTAAGAGCACCTTAGCAACAAGTCCCATAGACTTCTATTGAAACAGATCAAAGGGATATCTCCGGATAGAAGTGTCATAGAAACACAAGGGTGGTCTCGTTTGACTCGGGACAGCAAACAGCCAATCATGCATCAAATCAACACTTCCTAGCCCCTCCTAGCAACCATTGTCGAGCACCTTAACAACCAAAATCCATAGAGGGATATCTTCCATTCTGAATGTCACAGAGGCATGGGAGTTGGTTTATATCATTCATACTGACAAGCAGCCTTTGGAGATTCATGATTGGCAGCTGCCAAGCCACTCCTAGCAACTAAACAGAGTACCCTAGCAACCGTTTAGCAAGTAACTATATCTCTGCACCAGAAAATCAGAGAGACTTCTGGGTTGATTTATTTCAATCAGGATGGCAAGGACACTTGATTAGTATCACTATGGTAACTGCCTAGCAACCAGATGGGGTTACCCTAGCAACCGAGTAACAAATCACATATCTCTGCATCAGAAAACATAGAGACTTCCGGGTTGACTTATTTCAATCAGGATGGAAAGGAGACTTCATTAGTATCACTATGGTAACTGCCTAGCAACCAGATGGGCTTACCCTAGCAACCGAGTAACAAATCACATATCTCTGCATCAGAAAAACATACAGACTTCTGGGTTGACTTATTTCAATCAGGATGGCAAGGACACTTTATTAGTATCACTATGGTAACTGCCTAGCAACACATGGGTTTACCCTAGCAACCTACTAACAAATCACATATTTCTGCACCAGAACATTATACAGACTTCTGGGTTGATTTATTTATGACCACAATTTCTGTTCTTTTCAAGCAGGCTATTTGACTGAGTTTTGCCACGGCAAGCACCACTCACATTATTCTTCAGGAAATGTACTCTATCTAGTTTTTATTTTTATTTTTATTTTTATATCTCTTAACAAAACTTGGCACCTAACTCGTCCCGCACCGTTTGGCGTAGACCCACGAATGAGGTGTCAAATCGAGCGACCTATTGAGGACACGTGTGCTATGACTTTTATAAGCGATCGGAGTGCGGTATTTGCCCCAGGGGCAAAAAAGCGGCGAAAAATCACATAGACTTAACATTGAGACAAACTTTGGCCGTCACAGCTCCAAGCGAGGATTTAGTAGAAGCGTGTGATTTGCCACATTTGAAGAGGCTGGCAGGCTCTGTAAGAGCATACCTCAATATGGGGTAAAAGTTGCACCCCTGGGGGCAGGAGCTGCCCAAAAATGCCCCAATTGACTTATAATGGTGTAGGGCTGGCCCATGAAATGAAAAGGCATAGGGATTTGTATTGAACATAGCTCTGGATCACAGTGTCATAGAGACGAGGGGTGGGCTCATTTTACTCAGACGACCAATCAGTCTCTCAGGATCATTGTGAAGCTATCAAGCCACGCCCTAGCAACCATTAAGAGCACCTTAGCAACAAGTCCCATAGACTTCTATTGAAACATATCAAAGGGATATCTCCGGATAGAAGTGTCATAGAAACACAAGGGTGGTCTCGTTTGACTCGGGACAGCAAACAGCCAATCATGCATCAAATCAACACTTCCTAGCCCCTCCTAGCAACCATTGTCGAGCACCTTAACAACCAAAATCCATAGAGGGATATCTTCCATTCTGAATGTCACAGAGGCATGGGAGTTGGTTTATATCATTCATACTGACAAGCAGCCTTTGGAGATTCATGATTGGCAGCTGCCAAGCCACTCCTAGCAACTAAACAGAGTACCCTAGCAACCGTTTAGCAGTAACTATATCTCTGCACCAGAAAATCAGAGAGACTTCTGGGTTGATTTATTTCAATCAGGATGGCAAGGAGACTTGATTAGTATCACTATGGTAACTGCCTAGCAACCAGATGGGGTTACCCTAGCAACCGAGTAACAAATCACATATCTCTGCATCAGAAAAGCGTAGAGACTTCGGGTTGACTTATTTCAATCAGGATGGAAAGGACACTTCATTAGTATCACTATGGTAACTGCCTAGCAACCAGATGGGCTTACCCTAGCAACCGAGTAACAAATCACATATCTCTGCATCACAAAAACATAGAGACTTCGGGTTGACTTATTTCAATCAGGCTGGCAAGGACACTTGATTAGTATCACTATGGTAACTGCCTAGCAACCAGATGGGGTTACCCTAGCAACCGAGTAACAAATCACATATCTCTGCACCACAAAATAGTACAGACCTCTGGGTTGATTTATTTCATTCAGGATGGCAAGGACACTTTATTACTATCACTATGGTAACTGCCTAGCAACCAGATGGGGTTACCCTAGCAACCAAGTAACAAATCACATATCTCTGCACCAGAAAATATCACAGACCTCTGGGTTGATTTATTTCACTCAGGATGGCAAGGACACTTGATTACTATCACTATGGTAACTGCCTAGCAACCAGATGGGGTTACCCTAGCAACCGAGTAACAAATCACATATCTCTGCACTAGAAAACAGTAGAGACTTCGGGTTGACTTATTTTACTCAGGATGGCAAGGAGACTTCATTAGTATCACTATGGTAACTGCCTAGCAACCATATGGGGTTACCCTAGCAACCAAGTAACAAATCACATATCTCTGCATCAGAAAAGCGTAGATACTTCTGGGTTGGTTTATTTCAATCAGGATGGCAAAGACACTTGATTATGATCACTATGGTAACTGCCTAGCAACAAGGAGGGGTTACCCTAGCAACCGAGTAACAAATCACATATCTCTGCACCAGAAAATTGAAGAGAATTCTGGGTTGATTTATTTTAATCAGGATGGCCAGGAGACTTGATTAGTATCACTATGGTAACTGCCTAGAAACCAGATGGGGTTAACCTAGCAACCGAGTAACAAATCACATATCTTTCCACCAGAAATTTGTAGAGATTTCGGGTTGACTTATTTCACTCAGGATGGCAAGGAGACTTCATTACTATCACTATGGTAACTGCCTAGCAACCATATGGGGTTACCCTAGCAACCAAGTAACAAATCACATATCTCTGCATCAGAAAAGCGTACAGACTTCTGGGTTGGTTTATTTCACTCAGGATGGCAAGGAGACCTGATTACTATCACTATGGTAACTGCCTAGCAACCAGATGGGGTTACCCTAGCAACCGAGTAACAAATCACATATCTCTGCACTACAAAACAGTAGAGACTTCGGGTTGACTTATTTTACTCAGGATGGCAAGGACACTTCATTAGTATCACTATGGTAACTGCCTAGCAACCATATGGGGTTACCCTAGCAACCAAGTAACAAATCACATATCTCTGCATCAGAAAAGCGTAGATACTTCTGGGTTGGTTTATTTCAATCAGGATGGCAAAGACACTTGATTATGATCACTATGGTAACTGCCTAGCAACAAGGAGGGGTTACCCTAGCAACCGAGTAACAAATCACATATCTCTGCACCAGAAAATTGAAGAGAATTCTGGGTTGATTTATTTTAATCAGGATGGCCAGGAGACTTGATTAGTATCACTATGGTAACTGCCTAGCAACCAGATGGGCTTACCCTAGCAACCGAGTAACAAATCACATATCTCTGCATCACAAAAACATAGAGACTTCGGGTTGACTTATTTCAATCAGGATGGCAAGGACACTTGATTAGTATCACTATGGTAACTGCCTAGCAACCAGATGGGGTTACCCTAGCAACCGAGTAACAAATCACATATCTCTGCATCACAAAAACATAGAGACTTCGGGTTGACTTATTTCAATCAGGATGACAAGGAGACTTCATTAGTATCACTATGGTAACTTCCTAGCAACCACATGGGCTTACCCTAGCAACCGAGTAACAAATCACATATCTCTGCATCAGAAAAGCGTAGAGACTTCGGGTTGACTTATTTCACTCAGGATGGCAAGCACACTTGATTAGTATCACTATGGTAACTGCCTAGAAACCAGATGGGGTTACCTTAGCAACCGAGTAACAAATCACATATCTCTGCACCAGAAAATAGTACAGACCTCTGGGTTGATTTATTTCACTCAGGATGGCAAGGACACTTGATTAGTATCACTATGGTAACTGCCTAGCAACCAGATGGGGTTACCCTAGCAACCGAGTAAGAAATCACATATCTCTGCACCAGAAAACACTACAGACTTCCGGGTTGACTTATTTCACTCAGGACGGAAAGGAGCCATGTGTTGTATTACCTTGGTAACTGCATAGCAACCACTTGGGCTTACCCTAGCAACCGAGTAACAAATCACATATTTCTGCACCAGAAAATCGTACAGACTTCTGGTTTGATTTATTTATGACCACAATTTTTGTTCTTTTCAAGTTATAGCATGCTGTTTGACGAGTTTTGCCACGACAAGCACCACTCACATTTTCTTCAGGAAATGTACCCATCTAGTTTTTATTATTTTTATTTTTCTTATTTTTTATATCTCTTAACAAAACTTCGGCACCTAACTCGTCCCGCACCGTTTGGCGTAGACCCACGAATGAGGTGTCAAATCGAGCGACCTATTGAGGACACGTGTGCTATGACTTTTATAAGCGATCGAGTGCGGTATTTGCCCCAGGGGCAAAAAAGCGGCCGAAAAATCCCATAGACTTAACATTGAGACAAACTTTGGCGCGTCACAGCTCCAAGCGAGGATTTCAGTAGAAGCGTGTGATTTGCCACATTTGAAGAGGCTGGCAGGCTCTGTAAGAGCATACCTCAATATGGGGTAAAAGTTGCACCCCTGGGGGCAGGAGCTGCCCAAAAATGCCCCAATTGACTTATAATGGTGTAGGGCGGCCCATGAAATGAAAAGGCATAGGGATTTGTATTGAACATAGCTCTGGATCACAGTGTCATAGAGACGAGGGGGTGGGCTCATTTTACTCAGACGACCAATCAGTCTCTCAGGATCATTGTGAAGCTATCAAGCCACGCCCTAGCAACCATTAAGAGCACCTTAGCAACAAGTCCCATAGACTTCTATTGAAACAGATCAAAGGGATATCTCCGGATAGAAGTGTCATAGAAACACAAGGGTGGTCTCGTTTGACTCGGGACAGCAAACAGCCAATCATGCATCAAATCAACACTTCCTAGCCCCTCCCTAGCAACCATTGTCGAGCACCTTAACAACCAAAATCCATAGAGGGATATCTTCCATTCTGAATGTCACAGAGGCATGGGAGTTGGTTTATATCATTCATACTGACAAGCAGCCTTTGGAGATTCATGATTGGCAGCTGCCAAGCCACTCCTAGCAACTAAACAGAGTACCCTAGCAACCGTTTAGCAGTAACTATATCTCTGCACCAGAAAATCAGAGAGACTTCTGGGTTGATTTATTTCAATCAGGATGGCAAGGACACTTGATTAGTATCACTATGGTAACTGCCTAGCAACCAGATGGGGTTACCCTAGCAACCGAGTAACAAATCACATATCTCTGCATCAGAAAAGCGTAGAGACTTCGGGTTGACTTATTTCAATCAGGATGGAAAGGAGCACTTCATTAGTATCACCTATGGTAACTGCCTAGCAACCAGATGGGCTTACCCTAGCAACCGAGTAACAAATCACATATTTCTGCACCAGAAAATCATACAGACTTCTGGGTTGATTTATTTCAATCAGGACGGCAGGATTTTTGATTCGTTTCACTATGGTAACTGCTAGCATGCCATGGGTTACCCTAGCAAGCTACTAACATCACATATTTCTGCACAGAACATAGCGACCTGGATCTATTATGACCACATTTTGTCTTTCAAGCAGGCTATTGAAGTTTGCAGTAGCACCACTATTCTAATGTACCTATCTATTATTTTTATTTTTATTTTTATATCTCTTAACAAAACTTCGACACCTAACTTCGTCCCGCACCGTTTGGCGTAGACCCACGAATGAGGTGTCAAATCGAGCGGCCTATTGAGGACACGTGTGCTATGACTTTTATAAGCGATCGGAGTGCGGTATTTGCCCCAGGGGCAAAAAAGCGGCCGAAAAATCCCATAGACTTAACATTGCGACAAACTTTGGCGCATCACAGCTCCGAGCGAGGATTTCGCAGAAACGTGTGATTTGCCACATTTGAAGAGGCTGGCAGGCTCTGTAAGAGCATACCTCAATATGGGGTAAAGGTTGCACCCCTGGGGGCAGGAGCTGCCCAAAATTGCCCCAATTGACTTACAATGGTGTAGGACGGCCCATGAAATGAAATTGCATAGGGATTTTGTATTGAACATAGCTCTGGATCACAGTGTCATAGAGACAAGGGGTGGGCTCATTTTACTCAGACGACCAATCAGTCTCTCAGGATCATTGTGAAGCTATCAAGCCACGCCCTAGCAACAATTTAGAGCACCTTAGCAACAAGTCCCATAGACTTCTAATGAAAGACATCAAAGGGATATCTCCGGATAGAAGTGTCATAGAAACACAAGGGTGGTCTCGTTTCACTCGGGGCAGCAAACAGCCAATCATGAATCACCTCAACACTTCCTAGCCCCTCCCTAGCAACCATTGTCGAGCACCTTAGCAACCAAAATCCATAGAGGGATATCTTCCATTATGAATGTCACAGAGGCATGGGAGTTGGTTTATATCATTCATACTGACAAGCAGCCTTTGGAGATTCACGATTGGCAGCTGCCAAGCCACTCCTAGCAACTAAACAGAGTACCCTAGCAACCGTTTAGCAACAACATATATCTCTGCACCAGAAAATCAGAGAGACTTCTGGGTTGATTTATTTCAATCAGGATGGCAAGGACACTTGATTAGTATCACTATGGTAACTGCCTAGCAACCAGATGGGGTTACCCTAGCAACAGAGTAACAAATCACATATCTCTGCATCAGAAAACACGTACAGACTTCGGGTTGACTTATTTCACTCAGGATGGAAAGGAGCCATGTATTGTATCACCTTGGTAACTGCATAGCAACCACATGGGCTTACCCTAGCAACCGAGTAACAAATCACATATTTCTGCACCAGAAAATCGTACAGACTTCTGGGTTGATTTATATACGACCACGATTTTTGTTCTTTTCGAGTTACGACACGCTGTTTGCCGAGTTTTGCCACGGCAAGCACCACTCACATTTTCTTCAGGAAATGTACCCATCTAGATTTTTATTATTCTATATCCGTTATAAAATTTCGGCACCTAACTCGTCCCGCACCGTTTGGCGTAGACCCACGAATGAGGTATCAAATCGAGCGGCCTATTGAGGACACGTGTGCTATGACTTTTATAAGCGATCGAGTGCGGTATTTGCCCCAGGGGCAAAAAAGCAGCCGAAAAATCCCATAGACTTAACATTGCGACAAACTTTGGCGCATCACAGCTCCGAGCGAGGATTTAGCAGAAGCGTGTGATTTGCCACATTTGAAGAGGCTGGCAGGCTCTGTAAGACCATGCCTCAATATGGGGTAAAAGTTGCACCCCTGGGGGGCAGGAGCAGCCCAAAGTTGCCCCAATTGACTTACAATGGTGTAGCACAGGCCATGAAATAGGGATTTTGTATTGAACATAGCTCTGGATCACAGTGTCATAGAGACAAGGGGTGGGCTCATTTTACTCAGATGACCAATCAGTCTCTTGGGATCATTGTGAAGCTATCAAGCCACGCCCTAACAACAATTTAAAGCACCTTAGCAACAAGTCCCATAGACTTCTAATGAAAGACATCAAAGGGATATCTCCGGATAGAAGCATCATAGAAACACAAGGGTGGTCTCGTTTGACTCGGTACAGCAAACAGCCAATCATGAATCACCTCAACACTTCCTAGCCCCTCCCTAGCAACCATTGTCGAGCACCTTAGCAACCAAAATCCATAGAGGCATATCTTCCATTCTGAATGTCACAGAGGCATGGGAGTTGGTTTATATCATTCATACTGACAAGCAGCCTTTGGAGTTTCATGATTGGCAGCTGCCAAGCCACTCCCTAGCAACTAAACAGAGTACCCTAGCAACCGTTTAGCTACAACTATATCTCTGCACCAGAAAATCAGAGAGACTTCTGGGTTGATTTATTCCAATCAGGATGGCAAGGACACTTGATAAGTATCACTATGGTAACTGCCTAGCAACCACATGGGGTTACCCTAGCAACAGAGTAACAAATCACATATCTCTGCATCAGAAAAGCGTAGAGACTTCGGGTTGACTTATTTCAATCAGGATGGAAAGGAGCACGTATTGTATCACCTTGGTAACTGCATAGCAACCACACGGGCTTACCCTAGCAACCGAGTAACAAATCACATATTTCTGCCCCAGAAAATCGTACAGACTTCCGGGTTGATTTATATACGACCACGATTTTTGTTCTTTTCGAGTTACGACACGCTGTTTGCCGAGTTTTGCCACGGCAAGCACCACTCACATTTTCTTCAGGAAATGTACCCATCTAGTTTTTATTATTCTATATCCGTATAAAATTTTGGCACCTAACTCGTCCCGCACCGTTTGGCGTAGACCCACGAATGAGGTATCAAATCGAACGGCCTATTGAGGAAACGTGTGCTATGACTTTTATAAGTGATCGGGGGTACGGTATTTGCCCCAGGGGCAAAAAAGCAGCCGAAAAATCCCATAGACTTAACATTGCGACAAATTTGACGCATCACAGCTCCGAGCGAGGATTTCGCAGAAACGTGTGATTTGCCACATTTGAAGAGGCTGGCAGGCTCTGTAAGACCATGCCTCAATATGGGGTAAAAGTTGCACCCCTGGGGGGCAGGAGCAGCCCAAAGTTGCCCCAATTGACTTACAATGGTGTAGCACAGGCCATGAAATAGGGATTTTGTATTGAACATAGCTCTGGATCACAGTGTCGTAGAGACAAGGGGGCGGGCTCATTTTACTCAGAAGACCAATCAGTCTCTTGGGATCATTGTGAAGCTATCAAGCCACGCCCTAACAGCAATTTAAAGCACCTTAGCAACAAGTCCCATAGACTTCTAATGAAAGACATCAAAGGGATATCTCCGGATAGAAGCATCATAGAAACACAAGGGTGGTCTCGTTTGACTCGGTGCAGCAAACAGCCAATCATGAATCACCTCAACACTTCCTAGCCCCTCCCTAGCAACCATTGTCGAGCACCTTAGCAACCAAAATCCATAGAGGCATATCTTCCATTCTGAATGTCACAGAGGCATGGGAGTTGGTTTATATCATTCATACTGACAAGCAGCCTTTGAAGTTTCACGATTGGCAGCTGCCAAGCCACTCCCTAGCAACTAAACAGAGTACCCTAGCAACCGTTTAGCTACAACTATATCTCTGCACCAGAAAATCAGAGAGAATTCTGGGTTGATTTATTCCAATCAGGATGGCAAGGACACTTGATAAGTATCACTACGGTAACTGCCTAGCAACCACATGGGGTTACCCTAGCAACAGAGTAACAAATCACATATCTCTGCATCGGAAAAACGTAGAGACTTCGGGTTGACTTATTTCGCTCGGGATGGAAAGGAGCCGCGTATTGTATTACCTTGGTAACTGCATAGCAACCACACGGGCTTACCCTAGCAACCGAGTAACAAATCACATATTTCTGCACCAGAAAATCGTACAGACTTCCGGATTGATTTATTTACGACCGTGATTTTTGTTCTTTTTGAGTTACAGCATGCTGTTTGACGAGTTTTGCCACGGCAAGCACCACTCACATTTTCTTCAGGAAATGTACCCATCTAGTTATTATTATATCTCCGTACAAAACTTCGGCACCTAACTCGTCCCGCACCGTTTGTCGTAGACCCACGAATGAGGTGTCAAATCGAACGGCCTATTGAGGACACGTGTGCTATGACTTTTATAAGCGATCGGGGGTACGGTGTTTGCCCCAGGGGCAAAAAAGCGGCCGAAAAATCCCATAGACTTAACATTGCGACAAACTTTGACGATTCATAGCTCCGAGCGAGGATTTCGCAGAAACTTGTGATTTGCCACATTTGAAGAGGCTGGCAGGCTCTGTAAGAGCATACCTCAATATGGGGTAAAAGTTGCACCCCTGGGGGGCAGGAGCTGCCCAAAGTTGCCCCCATTGACTTACAATGGTGTAGGACGGCCCATGAAATGAAATGGCATAGGGATTTTGTATTGAACATAGCTCTGGATCACAGTGTCATAGAGACAAGGGGGCGGGCTCATTTGACTCAGACGTCCAATCAGTCTCTCGGGATCATTGTGAAGCTATCAAGCCACGCCCTAGCAACAATTTAAAGCACCTTAGCAACAAGTCCTATAGACTTCTAATGAAAGACATCAAAGGGATATCTCCGGATAGAAGTGTCATAGAAACACAAGGGTGGTCTCGTTTGACTCGGGACAGCAAACAGCCAATCATGAATCACCTCAACACTTCCTAGCCCCTCCCGACCAACCATTGTCGAGCACCTTAGCAACCCAAAACATAGAGGGATATCTTCCATTCTGAATGTCACAGAGGCATGGGAGTTGGTTTATATCATTCATACTGACAAGCAGCCTTTGGAGTTTCATGATTGGCAGCTGCCAAGCCACTCCCTAGCAACTAAACAGAGTACCCTAGCAACCGGGTAACAAATCACATATCTCTGCACCACAAAACAGTACAGACTTCTGGGTTGATTTATTTCAATCAGGATGGCAAGGACACTTGATAAGTATCACTATGGTAACTGCCTAGCAACCAGATATGGTTACCCTAGCAACCAAGTAACAAATCACATATTTCTGCACCAGAAAATCGAAGACACTTCTGGGTTGATTTATTTCAATCCGGATGGCAAGGAGACTTGATTAGTATCACTATGGTAACTGCCTAGCAACCAGATGGGGGGTACCCTAGCAACCGGGTAACAAATCACGTATTTCTGCACCAGAAAATCGTACAGACTTCTGGGTTGATTTATTTCAATCAGGATGGCAAGGAGACTTGATAAGTATCACTATGGTAACTGCCTAGCAACCAGATGGGGTTACCCTAGCAACCGAGTAACAAATCACATATCTCTGCATCAGAAAAACGTAGAGACTTCCGGGTTGACTTATTTCAATCAGGATGGCAAGGAGACTTGATTAGTATCACTATGGTAACTGCCTAGCAACCAGATGGGGTTACCCTAGCAACCAAGTAACAAATCACATATCTCTGCATCAGAAAAACGTAGAGACTTCCGGGTTGTCTTATTTCAATCAGGATGGCAAGGACACTTGATAAGTATCACTATGGTAACTGCCTAGCAACCAGATGTGGTTACCCTAGCAACCAAGTAACAAATCACATATTTCTGCACCAGAAAATCGAAGACACTTCTGGGTTGATTTATTTCAATCAGGATGGCAAGGAGACTTGATTATTATCACTATGGTAACTGCCTAGCAACCAGATGGGGGTACCCTAGCAACCGGGTAACAAATCACATATCTCTGCACCAGAAAATCGTAGAGACTTCTGGGTTGATTTATTTCAATCAGGATGGCAAGGAGACTTCATAAGTATCACTATGGTAACTGCCTAGCAACAAGATGGGTTTATCCTAGCAACCGAGTAACAAATCACATATTTCTGCATCAGAAATACGTAGAGACTTCTGGGTTGGTTTATTTCAATCAGGATGGCAAAGACACTTGATTAGAATCACTATGGTAACTGCCTAGCAACAAGGAGGGGTTACCCTAGCAACCAAGTAACAAAACACATATCTCTGCACCAGAAAATCGTAGAGACTTCTGGGTTGATTTGTTTCAATCAGGATGGCAAGGAGACTTCATAAGTATCACTATGGTAACTGCCTAGCAACAAGATGGGTTTATCCTAGCAACCGAGTAAAAAATCACATATCTCTGCATCAGAAATACGTAGAGACTTCTGGGTTGGTTTATTTCAATCAGGATGGCAAAGACACTTGATTAGAATCACTATGGTAACTGCCTAGCAACAAGGAGGGGTTACCCTAGCAACCAAGTAACAAATCACATATCTCTAGATCAGAACATCATAGAGACTTCCAGGTTGACTGATTTTACTCAGGATAGCAAGGAGACTTGATAAATATCACTATGGTAACTGCCTAGCAACCAGATGGGGTTACACTAGCAACTGAGTAACAAATCACATATCTCTGCATCAGAAAAATGTAGAGACTTCTGGGTTGGTTTATTTCAATCAGGATGGCAAGGACACTTGATAAGTATCACTATGGTAACTGCCTAGCAACCACATGGGGTTACCCTAGCAACCGAGTAACAAATCACATATCTCTAAACCAGAAAATTGAAGAGACTTCTGGGTTGATTTAATTCTATCAGGATGGAAAGGACACTTGATAAGTATCACTATGGTAACTGCCTAGCAACCAGATGGGGTTACCCTAACAACCGAGTAACAAATCACATATCTCTGCAACAGAAAATAGTAGAGACTTCCGGGTTGACTTATTTCACTCAGGATGGAAAGGAGCCATGTATTGTATTACCTTGGTAACTGCATAGCAACCACATGGGCTTACCCTAGCAACCGAGTAACAAATCACATATCTCTGCATCAGAAAAACCTAGAGACCTCTGGGTTGATTTATTTATGACCATAATTTTAGTTCTTTTCAAGTTATAACATGCTATTTGACGAGTTTGCCACTGCAAGCACCACTCACATTTTCTTCAGGAAATGTACATTCTAGTTTGAATGTTACTATTCTTGCTCATATGACATGCTTTATAAAATTATGTAATAATGCATTGATACATTGCACCAGTTAGCCTCACAGTGATGGACTGATTTTGATTTATTATTTGCAGATGTTTCACAGTCCAGAGCAGCAGGTCCAACACAGCCTCATCTGAAAGTATTTCCCCAGACACTGCAAGGTAACAGGAAGAGGTGCTTCCAGAGTGACTGATATAAACAGTATCCATGGATTGAATATTCTCAAAGCCAAGACTCTGCCTACTGTTATGCATGTAGGCATTTCTCCCTGCCAAATACCCCAGCATCTGTGTTCACATCACAGCAAGGCTTTAATCATTGGAAAAAGGCAATGTACAGAGATGCTGGGTTCAAAGCACATGATAAGTCAGAGGGTCATGTCAATGCTATGTTTGCATGGGGTGAGCACATGAAGGCAGTACTCACTGACTTCTCCATACGTGATGCCATTAATGAGGCATACAGGAAGAAGGTCCAAGAGAATCGAAAGTACATTAAAACAGTGGCTGAAGTACTTTTAACTGCAAGAACTTTTATTGCCCAACGAGGTCACAGTGAGACAGAAGAGGTGGATAACAGGGGGAACTTTTTAGAAATTTATGAAAGTGATTCTCAAGATCTCAGTCATGAACTCCACCAAGTAAGGAGGCTTTTGCAAAGGAAACAGCAAAGTGGAATGCAGAAGCTGTCAAGTATTGTTGAACTTGCAGTGTTCCTTGAGCCTCATAAGGATGTTTTTCATGAGCTCTTTCGTCTGTGTAAGATAGCATAGCCCTGCCAGTAAGCAGTGCAGCATGTGAGCGCAGCTTCTCGGCTCTTAAACTGATCAAGACCCATTTACGCACAACTATGACAGACATCAGACTGAGCAACTTAGGTGTCCTTAGCATTGAGGCTAGAAGAGCTAAGTCACTTGACATGGACAAGTTTATCCAACTTTTTGCTAGCCATCACCAAAACAGGAGAATTAATCTTATACAATACATTATGGTTCTTTTAAAAGCATTTAGGAAGGGAAATTAAGCAAGAGCTTATTATAAACCTCATATTGTTCTTGAGAGTTTAAAGTTTACAGAACAGTGTTTTATTGTATATATTGTATTATCCTCTTGTTCTTGAGAGTTTAAAGTTTACAGAACAGTGTTTTATTGTATATGCTGTATTATCCTCTTGTTCTTGAGATTAAAAGTTTGAAGAACATGACTTGTAAGTCCATTCTTTATAAGATTACCTCACAAGGTTATCTGTTATTAATTATAAGATTAATTATTTGTTTAAGATATAAGATTAATTAACTATAAGGCAATTTGGTGCAAATTATACTGGAATTTTGTTCTTTTGACTGGATTGATTTGTTTTAATTTAACCAAAAGAAGGCGCCTCAGTTAGCACCTGTACTTTTGACATGTATCTTTTTATGATTATACAGTATAGCTGATGTTATACGCAGATTAACTTAAAAATGTGTAACTGACTTTTCCTAAACAATTACTGATTTTAAAAATGGATGTTATGTTAAAATAACCAGAGATTCCCAGAAACTGTAATAGGTTGAAATAAAACAGGAATCTAAAACTGACAAATGTCAAAACAACAGTCTGATATTGAATACAAACAATTCAGTGAATGCTAACATGAGTTTTAGAATTAATTTATTATACAACTGTAGATGTTGAAGCAAAGCAATGCAATATTTACACATTTTGATTATGTGCCATTGATAAAGTTTCTCCTGGTATTGCCATCCCACACTAGGTCTGGGCCCCATCTTGGCCACCCCAGTAAAAATATCCTGGATACGCCACTGGATGTAGTCTACCAAAACCACACTTATTAACTCATCATTTACATTAATAAATGCATTCTAAAACCATTTCCATGAGTTGTCATGATTGAAATGTAATCAAGTTCAGTCACGAAACTCAATTTGCTGCAGCTGATAGACCCTCTCAGTGTAGTTTCAGTAACCAATCATTTGCTTGCATTACATTACATCAATGCTTTAAATTCATCATACCTCAGTCAGTTTCCTTTGCCGGTCTCTGCGTGCTATGAGGGTGATCCTCACTAACCTATCTCCTACCGGCTCCACAGTCTAAATCAGATAGACTGCACAGAATGCACAGAGTGCATTATCACAAGTATTGGATTTTTCACATAGTATATTAAATACTCTACAGATATTATGCATGACCCTGTCTCCTCCATTCAAAGCCGTTTGGTCAATATGCACAAGTTGGGGCAAATGTACTTCTAACCTCTTTGCTAGCACCTTACAAAGAATTTTTAAATCATTGTTCAGAACAGAAATTGGTCTGTATGAACCACATTCATTTGGCAGTTTGCCTGGTTTTAACAACAGTGTAATCACTGCTGTGTTTAGGGAGGAGGGCAGACCCCCATTTATCAATGAGTTTATTATGACATTTTTTTTTTATATTTCTATCAGTATGCCATCCGGTCCTGGACTCTTACCTCCTTTAATACTTTAATAATGGCCTCAGACAACTCCTCAAACTTTAGATCATCTTCAAGGGATGTCACGGATTTCAGATTCATAGAATCCCAATCCAAAACATCCAAGAATATTTTTTTGCCTCTCTGCTGCGCTCTCTGAATATTCAGAACTATAAAGAGCTTGATAATAGTTCCTAAAAACCTTATTTATCTCAATTTGATCAGATATTATCTCGTCCTCCTCTGTCTGAATGGAATTTATAGCTCTTTCAGCTTGTAATTGCTTAATACGCCAAGCTAATAATAACTTATCCACCTTCTCCCCTCCCTCATAATACGTCTGTTTAAGTCTCATCAGACTTTTCTTTGCATGTACTATTGAAAGCTCGTTATATTTAATTTTCAATTTGTGTAATTCCAAAAGAAGTTCAGGGGTAATTTTCTGGTAAGCTTCTGATTCAATTTCATTTATTTTATTTTCAAGATTTACCATTTCTAATTGAGAACTCTTAAATTTGTAATTTGTATAGCAAATAATTCTTCCTCTTAAAAAAAGCTTTAAATGCTTCCCATCTGATTGATGCGCATGTCTGATTCGTATTTATTTAAAAATAGTAATCTATCTGTTTGTCCATAAATTCCAAAAACTCTGAATCTCTCAACCAAGTTATATGTAAGCGTCATCTCGGGGGTCCGCATAAAAAATTAGGAGGCTTTAGTGTGAATGAGACTGCTGCATGATCTGAGATTAATATACTGTCATACAAGCATTTCTTAACTTTTGAATTAGATCGGCAGATAACAGAAAGTAATCAATACGAGAACATTTTTTATAAGTACTCGAGTAACATGAGTATATCAAACTCTCCGGATATCTGTTCCTACATATATCTATTAAATTGAAGTCTTGCATATACTGTTTCAACTCTATTCTAGTTTGTAGATGATTCTGGTTTTAGAGTACAGTTAAAATCTCTCCCCATAACAAAAAGTCCTGGCATTTCAGCCAGTGCTAAAAATATATTCCTGTAAAAAGTAGGATTATCTGTGTTGGGCCTGTAAACATTCACTAAATTTAGTCTAAGAGAAAGGAGCTCACCTTGAATAATTATATATCTCCCCAGTCTGTCACAGATTGTGTTAACCACATCCCCTGGAACTAAGTGTTGTAGAAATTGTAATACTCATTGATCAGTAATAGTCATTGCAAAGGAATGCCCCTGTATCTAAGGAATGTAGGGGGGAAGATCTGCTTCTGTTAGAGACCTTGGGGAAAAGAGGTATAAAAAGAGCCCAGCCCTTCCTGATTCGTCTCACTCATGGCACAGAGCACAACTTATCAGTCACAAAGCCAGCGAATTGCTTACATTCTTGAAACTGGTCTCAAATAAGAAAAGCTTCCTTTGAATCATATTAGGCACTGTCTTTCAGATCGTGTAAAAACCTCTGCATGTCTGAAGGATTGTTGAACATATGGCGCTTTCCATTGTATGTTACACACAAAGTAGCTGGATGTAAGATGCCATAACAGAGATCGGGGATATTAAGATCGCGAAGATCTTTCTTTACTGCATCAAATCGTTTTCGCTTTTTGTGCAGTTCAACTGTGACATCAGAGAAAAACATACGTTTTTTTTGTCCAACATAACTATACCTTTTACTCTTGCTGCTTTCAAGGTGTGGACTTTGGGGCTATATGAAGTGTTACTACGACATCTCTTTACCTGACCGTAGGAAGAAGTCATACAGTAGATAAAGTGCGCAGAGTTCACTGGTTTTGACCCATTGATCATTGTTATGATTTGTAGAAGTAGGAGAAGGTAGACGGGAGTGAGGATCCAAAAGCGGGCTTTATTGGGATAAAGAACAGAATAAACCAAACACTGGAACGAAGCAAAAATCGACGATGGGAAAAAGGGTGAACTAAACACTATTTGAATGCCGAGGCAATCCTCGAACGAGTCAAACAGGCAGGGGCGCGAGAACAGCAGGGTAACCTCGGACGGACTGACAGACAGCAGGGTAACCACGAACGAGTAGACAGAATGACAGGGAACACGAACAGAGAGCGTTTTACCAGACATCAGAGGAGACACGAACGACAATGGAGAGAGGAAACGACAGGGTTTAAATAGATCGACACGGTGATAACAAAATAGGCGACAGGTGCGGACAATAACGCTGTGACAGCGGTGATGAGGAGTGAGGATGAAGGGAAGTGTAGTTCTAACAGAGACAGTGAAACACAGGCGGGCAACAAGGAAGACATGACAGGGAGCGTGTTCGGTGAAACGGAAAACACGGGACGGACAACAAAGAAGAGTGACATGGGACGCGACTGGCGAGAGTGAAATGGAAAACGCGGGGCGGACCACAATGAAAGGTGACATAAACGTGACAGTGAAAACAGAGAACACAGGGATCGTAACATAGCCCCCCCTCAAAAGGACCGGATTCCAGACGGTCTAAACAAACTTAAAAACAAAAAACACAAAATATTCCAGGCGAGGGGGGTTAGAAGAGGGGGAGAAAAGACAGACCAAAAGGGGCACAAGGGACACAGGGACAGATCAAGGAGGCACAAGGGACACAGAGACAGACTAAGGAAGCACAAGGGGCAATTAGGCAGTCCACAGGGGAAAAAAGGGAAATGAGACAGTTCACGGGGGCAATTAGGCAGTCCACGGGGGCACAAAGGGCAGACAGGCAGACCAGGGAGTCCGAGAGGGCAGACAAGCAGTCTCTGGGGGTGTGTGAAGGGAACCGGGTCAGGTGGCCTGGGGGGCGTCCACCGGGTAGGGACAGGTTTAGGTGGCCAGGGAGCTGGCTTCTGGGCAGGGGCCGGTACAGGGGACCTGGGAGGTGGCCGCAGGACAGAGGCTGGCATAGGCAGGGCCGTGGGAGGCTCAGGAGGCGGAGCCGAGGGAGGCGATTGCGTAGAAGGCCCGGGAGGCGGAGCCGAGGGAGGCTCAGGAGGCGGAGCGGGCCCAGGAAGCGGAGCCGAGGGAGGCTCAGGAGGCGGAGCCATGGTAGACGGGGCCAAGGAGGACTTTGAAGGCGGAGCCGTAGAAGACTTGTGAGGCGGCGCCAAGGACTGCTCAGGGGGCGATGCCGAGGATGGCTCAGGAGGCTGAGCTGGGGAAGGCGCCGGAGGCGTAGCCGGGAAGGACCTTGGAGGCGTCGGAGGCGAGGCTGAGGGAGGCTTCGGAGGCGGAGCCGAGGGTGGCTCTAGCGGCGGAGCCGAGGGAGGTGACGCCGTAGGGACCTCTAGTGGCGAGGCCCTAGGAGGCTCTGGAGGCGGTGCCGTGGAAGGCTCGGGAGGCGGAGCCGCGGGAGGCTGAGCCGCAGGAGGCGGAGCCGTGGGAGGCTCAGGAGGCGGAGCCGCGGAAGGCTGTGCCGTAGGAGGCTCGGGAGGCGGAGCCCTGGGAGGCTCGAGAGGCGGAGCCCTGGGAGGCTCGAGGGGCGGAGCCCTGGAAGGCTCGAGAGGCTCGAGAGGCTCGAGAGGCGGAGCCCTGGAAGGCTCGAGAGGCTGGAGGGGTGGAGCCCTGGAAGGCTTGAGAGGCGGAGCCCTGGGAGGCTCGAGAGGCTCGAGGGGCAGAGCCCTGGAAGGCTCGAGAGGCTCGAGGGGCAGGGCTGACGAGGGCTCAGGCTTGCTGACCGGGGCTGACGAGGGCTCAGGCTCGCTGACCGTGGCTGACGAGGGCTCTTCTCTTCCTCCTCCGGGCGGACGAAGTTGACCGTGCAAGTTCAAGGGAAGCAACTGGAGTGGGGGGTTGCTCGCTGACAGGAGGGGCTGGTGTGACAGGGAGCTCCAGGGATGGCTGAGGGGTCTCCACTGTGGGTGGTGAGGTAGGAACCTCCTCAGCGACGCCCACAGTGAGTGGTGAGCCGCACACTAGTAGGGTCGCCTCCAGGAAGTCGCAGAGAGTCCAGCCGTGCGTTGCCTGTGGCAACCGCTCCCTCAGCGAGGGGTTCAAGTTGTCCCTAAAGAAGACCACCAATGCTGAGTCCGGGAAGTCTGTAAAGTTTGCCAGATGGAGAAAGTCGCGAACGTGGTCCTCTATTGGGCGGTCTTCTTGTTTCAGACAGAGGAGCTGGTAACTTGCACGTAGTGCCGCTGGATCCATTTTGGTCGTTCGTTCTGTTATGATTTGTAGAAGTAGGAGAAGGCAGATGGGAGTGAGGATCCAAAAGCGGGCTTTATTGGGATAAAGAACAGAATAAACCAAACACTGGAACAAAGCAAAAATCCACGATGGGAAAAAGGGTGAACTAAACACTAGAGAATGCCGAGGCAATCCTCGAACGAGTCAAACAGGCAGGGGCGCGAGAACAGCAGGGTTACCTCGGACGGACTGACAGACAGCAGGGTAACCACGAACGAGTAGACAGAATGACAGGGAACACGAACAGAGAGCATTTTACCAGACATCAGAGGAGACACGGAACGTTAACGAACGACAACGGAGAGAGGAAATGACAGGGTTTAAATAGATCGACACTGTGATAACAAAATAGGCGACAGGTGTGGACAATAACGCTGTGACAGCGGTGATGAGGAGTGAGGACGAAGGGAAGTGTAGTTCTAACAGAGACAGTGAAACACAGGCGGGCAACAAGGAAGACATGACAGGGAGCGTGTTCGGTGAAACGGAAAACACGGGACGGACAACAAAGAAGAGTGTAGTGATAGGGTTAAATGTTATATGGTTAATTACCGCCCCCTAGTGGGGAGTTGTACAGTTATGGAGATAGAGAAATAAAAGGTTGTTATCACGTTGTCTGACCTGGTTTTACTTCGGCATAATACCTTGATAAAGAGCCATCCTAACACAACATGGTGTCAGAAGATTGCACAAGAAAGGCATAGGAGGACAGAGAGAGCCCTTTTGCCAAGAGTGATACGAAGAATTCACGCTAAAAAAAAAAAAAAAATCGCTTGACACGTGCAGAGGAGAGAGCTGCGTGAGAGAAAATGGATCGGTTGCAGGTAATGCCACCACAAAAGTTTGACTTTTCAAAACCAGAAGAGTGGCCAAAGTGGAGTAAAAGGTTTGAAAGATTTAGAGTTGCATCTGGACTTGAGTTACAAGCAGAAGAGAACCAAGTGAATGCACTCGTGTATACAATGGGCGATGAAGCAGAGGACATTCTCACATCACTGCGTCTCACTCCAGAACAGCTCAGTGAGTACAATACTGTCATGGAGCGACTGAATGAACACTTTGTAGTACGAAGAAATGTGATATTTGAACGTGCAAAGTTTAATATGAGACAGCAAGAAACAGGAGAGTCTGCAGATAATTTCATCACAGCACTACATTGCCTAGCTGAGCATTGCGGCTATGGAGAATTATATAGTGAAATGATTCGAGACAGATTAGTGGTTGGACTGAGAGATAAACGATTGTCAGAGCAACTTCAGATGGATTCTGAACTCATTTTAGAGAAGGCTGTCACACGTGTACGCCAAAGTGAGCTGGTAAAGAAACAGCAAGAGGAGCTGAAAGGCAATTTCAAAAGTGATATAGCAACAAATATTGACATTGTTCATGCACAGCAACGACCTTACAATAAAGGACGAGGTATGATGCAGAGAAAGCCTGCTAGAATAGCAGAGAAACAAACAGTGTCAGAAAAGTCCATCTCATGTAAGTGGTGTGGAAGAACTCCATTTCACAGCAAATTTCAATGCCCAGCAAGACAAGCATTCTGCAACCTTTGTAAGAAAAAGGGTCATTATGGGAAAGTTTGCAGGTCCAGAGGAATAAGTGAAATTAACATGACTCGCGATAAACAAGAGAGTGACATAGCATTCTTAGGTACTGTTGGTACAGAGCAGAATGATGCCCCCTGGCTGATTAAATTAAATTAAAAGTGAATAATTCTGAGGTGTTGTTCAAAGTGGACACGGGAGCAGATGTCACGGTGGTTTCTGAAGAACAGTTTAAGGAGGAAAACTTTGGTAAACTGCAGAAAACCTCAAAGATACTGCAGTGACCAGGTCAAGATTCACTGCAGGTCAAGGGTAGGTGCACAGCTAAACTCAGCATGAAAAATAAAACCACTACTCAAGACATATACGTAATATCGGGATTGAAAATGGCATTACTCGGGCGGCCGGCAATCCAGGCTCTAGATATCATAGCAAGAACTGATACAGTGAACCTTGATAGTCTGGAGTCAGTGAAAAGACAGTTTCCAGAATTATTCAAGGGTCTGGGAAAGCTGCAGGGAGACTATGAGATATCTCTAAAGCCTGACGCTAAGCCTTTTTCACTGTCAACACCCCGTCGTATTCCATTTGTTGTCTTGCTGGCTCTGTTGTGTGTTATCTGGCAGGGGGTGCTGTTGCATCAGTGGGTACTTTGTGTCAGGCTCCTCATGGGTGGGGGGCAGCAATGGTGCTTTAAGGGTCTGCTCCTGTCCCTCTCTGGCCTCCAGCCACTCTCTCAGTGCTGTGAGCTCACTGTGCTGCTGCTCTTTCTCTTGCTGTAGCTCTCTCACCTTTTGCTCCAGCTTCAATATGCACTGCTCTCTATCCTGTAGCTGTTGTCTTAATGCAGTCAGCTCACAATGGTAATTGTCCTTTTCTCGCTGAAACTCTCTCATTTGCTGTGAGAGGGCTGTTAGTTGTAGTGTGACCTGCTCTTTAGCCTGCTGTAGTTTGGTGAGACAGGCACATTTGTCTGTGTGCACAGGCTGCTGTTTTAACGCAGTTTCTCTGAGCTGCACAAGCTCCAGCTCCAGCCTTGTGAAGTGTCCTGTAGCAGAGGAACAGATTTGAGCACTAGTGGGTCCAGGTCCTGGCTGGGTCTCTCTTTTCCCTCAGTATTTGTTGGAGGGGCCATGCTGTGGTCTGACCTGGGCTCTGGTGTTCTCTGTGCATTCTGCTCACATGACGGATTCTCATTTAATAACACTTTATCTCACTTCATAACTTCATTAATTCAGTGTAATCAGCGTGGAATGCCTTTAGGTTTCCCTGGACCATAACTTGTGCCATTTTTATATATATATTGACAGTGATCATTGTGCTGTCAGGATCATCTGTTTCTCTGATTTGGACTTTCCAGCCATTACAGATGCCCCCTTTCTTTACTGACGGGTAGTGGCTGATTACAGCTTTGTGCCAGAAGCTGGGGTTATCAGATATGTTTATTTCTCCATTTTTAAACAGGTCTGCAAAAGGTGTCTCTGGACTGTCTTTAAGCAGCTTCTGTTTAAACAGTTTTCTTGCAGTGTCACTTTTTATATCTGGGGGATACTGAATGGGAACACAGTCCCCATGAGAACTGGGGAGTTCATTTTCATAGAGCAGTGAGGAGATTGCAGCTGCTCCTCTGATTGGTTCATTTTCACAGGCTTATTTGAATTGCTACACTGAGGTGCTCCAGATTCTTCGCTAGTCATGGCTTCAGTTTATTAGCATTTTAGCTTTTTATTTGGCTAAATATAAACTTTAAGATATATTCTAACATCCATGTTGTACAATTAGTTGTTCATTTCTATGGGGGGAAAAAAAAGCATCCAATAAGGGTTAGGTTGTACTCACTGCTTTACCCAGTGTGAATTTTGTATGGTTGTGTCCGTTTACAGTTTCCCTCCAATTTTCTGCAAGTCTCTGCTGTTGTGCTGTTTGAATCCGCTTCTCTCTGCTGAATTTTTATAAAAACAATCATATTTTGTGATATTATATTATAATTCTGATAATATCTCTCTCTCACTCTCTCTCTCTCTCTCAAACAAACACACACACACACACACACACGCACACACACACGTTGTGTTTCCATGTTTTATGGGGACTTTCCATAGACATAATGGTTTTTATACTGTACAAACTATATATTCTTACTTTCGACTCGGTTACTAACGTAACCTCGGTTCCCTGAGAGGAGGGAACGACTATTGCGTAAGTAGCTTACGCTATGGGAAAACTCTGTTTCTCGAGAAATATTGAAGTATTTATGTAAAACGCATTGCAGCTGCACAGCAGACAGTGATGAGCGAGGCAGCTCGGTCATTGGCTGTGCTGCGACAACTGCTCGAACCAGTGACGGGGCGACTTAGAACGCGCGACCAATGGGGGCGCATCCCGCATTCGCGCGCTCAGAGCCTGCTGACATTAGCATATGAGGGCTATATAATGAACGTCCCGTCATGCCAGATCTTTTAGGTTCAATCGACTGAAGCGAACTGACCAAGCACAGACACGGCAGCTTACGCAATAGTCGTTCCCTCCTCTCAGGGAACCAAGGTTACGTTAGTAACCGAGTCGTTCCCTATCGAGAGGTCTCTCCTATTGCGTAAGTAGCTTACGCTATGGGAACACCATGTAAAACGCCGTGCGTGCTGACTTCGCTCTATAAAGCCAGAGGCAGTTGCCTGAGCCTTAAAGCAAAGTGATATTCCACGAGCCGGCCAGCGGCGAGCTATATAGTGGGGTATGACAGGGCAGCCATTGCCTTCAAGGTGGGGCGCTTCTTGTACAAACACAAGCACATATCTCATGTACTGAGCTTTTGTGTACTGGTACGCATAATAAACCCTCTAAGTCAGTCAGAGACGGACCTTATAAGGGAGGAGATGATGCCCAGCATATACATACTCCAGTTCATTCCACAGTCAGACTGATAGAATGTTGGAATGCAGTGAGGGGACCTGTAGGTTATAAAACCTGATAAATGTCGAAGGCGAGGCCCAGCCTGCCGCCGCACAAATATCTTCAATGGGTATCCCACTCGACCATGCCCACGAGGAGGCCATGCTCCTCGTAGAGTGAGCTCTGACGCCTAAGGCGCATTGAAGGCCCTTGGCTCCATAAGCTAGCGCTATAGCATCCACTATCCAGCGCGATATTCGTTGCTTTGAGACAGCGAAACCCTTAGTTCGGCCGCCAAAGCATACGAATAATTGTTCCGTCTGTCTGAACAGGGCAGAACGTTCCAAATATACTCTGAGCACCCTGACCGGGCAGAGTAAATTTGCATCACCTTCGTCTGCTGAGGACGATAGCGCTGCCAGAGATATCACCTGTGATCTGAAGGGTGTAGAGAGCACCTTAGGAATATACCCTTGCTTTGGCCTAAGGACAAATCTGCAGTCGTTAGGTCCAAATTCCAGGCAAGCAGCGCTTGATGACAGCGCGTGCAGGTCGCCCACTCTTTTAACTGAAGCGAGTGCCAGCAAGAGCGTGGTTTTGAGCGAGAGCTGCTTGAGGTGCACGGTTCGGAGAGGTTCGAGCGGGGCACCTTTGAGTGCGTCCAGGACCGTGGCCAGGTCCCAGATCGGCACCGAAGGTGGGCGAGGAGGGTTCATCCTCCTAGCGCCTCTTAGGAAACGAACGATCAGATCGTTTTTCCTAATGAATGTCCTTTATCAGGATTGTGTGACGCCGCTATGGCAGCCACATAGACTTTGAGCGTGGAGGGTGTGCGGCCCGCCTCCAGCAGCTCCTGCAAAAGGCGAGTACACTTGGTATCTCGCGACGTTTTGGGGTTCAAGCTCTTGGTATCACACCAGTCACTGAACACTTTCCACTTTTGGGCATACAAGCGCCTCGTAGAGGGGGCCCGCACCTCAGTAATGGTTTTCAGAACTCCACTGGGGAGGTTCTCGGGAACCCGTTGAGGGGCCATGCATGGAGGGCCCACAGATCAGGGCGGGGATGAAGAATCATCCCGCTGGCCTGTCCGAGGAGGTCTTGCCTCAGCGGAATCGGCCATGGGGCAGATTGCATCATCTGTACCAGCTCTGGAAACCACGTCTGGTTTTTCCAGAGTGGGGCTACCAGGAGCACTGCACATTTCACCTCCCTGATCCGACTGATGACCTGAGGCAGCATCGCGATCGGGGGAAAAGCATACAAGGGGCGGCTCGGCCAAACTTGGGCGAGCGCATCCGTGCTTTTTGAGAAGAAGAGAGGGCAGTGCGCGTTTTCCTTGGAGGCGAAGAGGTCGACCTCTGCCTCGCCAAAGGTTCGCATAACCACTGAACCGTCAGAGGGTGGAAAGACCATTCTCCTGGGAGAACTTTGTCTCTGGATAGCATGTCCGCTCCTTGGTTCAGGACGCCTGGCACGTGCGCTGCCCTTAGCGAGCGCAGGTGGTGTTGTGACCATAGGATGAGCTCCCTGGCCATAGAGTGCAGGGAGCTCGACCTGAGTCCACCTTGGCGATTTATATACTGAAACTACCGTCATGTTGTCCGTTCGGACCAGGACGTGTTCGCTTTGCAGGTACGGAAGCAGGGCTCTGAGAGCCAAGGCGACCGCTTTCATTTCCAGACAGTTTATGTGTAGGCGCTTTTCCGGGTTTGACCAAAAGCCGGAAACAGGCCTGCCCTCGTAAAGGGCCCCCCATCCTATTTTGGAGGCATCTGTCGTGATCATTTTTCTCCGCGTATTCACGCCCAGACTCACGCCGGTTTGATACCAGTTTATGGCTTTCCAGGGCGTCAGGGCTTTTATACAGCCGTGATTCGCTCTGATCAAAAAGTGGCCCGAGCGCCACACGTGAGTGGGGACACGGCTCTTGAGCCAGCGCTGAGAGGACGCATGTGCAACAATCCTAGCTGGAGTACAGCTGATGCCGAGGCCATGAGACCAAGCATTCTCTGAAATCGTTTGACGGGATGTGCGCACCCGTTCTGAACGATGTTGCAAGGCTTTTCTGGCTCGAACAGAGGTGGCAGCACGGGGGCAGCCGGCTCGCTTGCGGTGAAAACGGCAAAGCGAGTGCGCAGCTCGGCAAGGCCCAAGGATCCGCCCTGAATGAGTGCAGCTTCTGCGTGGTCCAGACCCAGGCAGCGAGTGCAGATGGTGTGCCGATCTCCGTCAGAAAGAGGGCCTCTGCACGAGGCGCAGGCTGAAGGCATTTGAAACAACGCCTGGAAAATAACACTTTTACTCTTAAAAGCGTTGCGGGGGCGAACGCTTGTTCAGTAAAGGATATGCGATGCGCGCCGGATGGCGTAGCAGAAGGCTTCGAAGGCGGCTGAAGATGCCGGTGTCGTCTCAGCAGTCCCGCTGTAAGCTTGTCCACAACGGCGAAAGACTCCAAAAATCCGGAGGGTCCAGCGAAGAGAAGGTCTTCGCTGAAGGAGATTAAATCTAAAAGAACTGGCATGACGGGACGTTCATTATATAGCCCTCATATGCTAATTTCAGCAGGCTCTGAGCGCGCGAATGCGGGACGCGCCCCCATTGGTCGCGCGTTCTATGTCGCCCGTCACTGGTTCGAGCAGTTGCCGCAGCACAGCCAATGACCGAGCTGCCTCGCTCATCACTGTCTGCTGTGCAGCTGCAATGCGTTTTACATAAAGACTTCAATATTTCTCGAGAAACGGAGTTTTCCCATAGCGTAAGCTACTTACGCAATAGGAGAGACCTCTCGATAGGGAACTGCATTTTTATATTTTCAGAAAACATAATTTAGTATGATTTATAAGCTGTTTTCCTCACGGGGACCGACAAATTGGCCCCACAACGTCAAACATTTCGGGTTTTTATTGTTTGAATACATCGTTCTTATGATGTTGTTGTTTTGCCCCCATACCAATTTCTGAAGGTTTAGACAGTAGAACTTGGTGCCAAATTGAATCAAAGGCCTTCTGGAAATCTACGAAGCATGCAAATATTTTGGTTTTGTTTTGGTTGATGTATTTATCTATCAGGTTTTGTAGGGTGAAGATATGGTCTAATGTTGTAAAATTTGGTCAGAATCCAATTTGACTTTTGCTTAAGGCATTGTGTTGGGTAAGGAAGTGAACGAGTCTTGTGTTGATGATACTGCAGAACATCTTCCCCAGATTACTGCTCACACAGATGCCTCTGTAATTGTTTGGATCTAATTAGCCTCCACTTTTGAAAATGGGTGTTATGAGTCCACTATTCCAGTGTTTCGGGCAAATGACCAACACTCAGAACCATGTTGAACAGTTTTAGTAAGGCCAATCTTAATATGTGCTCTGTGTTCTTCAGCATTTCATTGAGGATGCCATCTGGTCCATTTGCTTTTTTTTATTTTTAGGGCCTGGATTTGATCAATCAGTTCATTTTCTGTGATAGGGTAGTCTAATGGGTTTTAGTATATATTGATCACTTTTTCATATATTTTGGTTTGTTCTGGGTTCATTCTTATTTCACTACAAAGTTGTTCGAAGTGATTTTTCCAGGTGTCTCCATTTTGTATGGCTGTTCGTTCATGTTGTTTTTTATTCAGGGAATTCCAATTGTTCCAGAATTTGTTAGAATGTATCGAGTTCCTCACAATATTGATGGCGCAAATCTGCATTGTTTGGTTGTCTGTGTTTTTTATTTGATAATCGTCTTAATTTTTTCCTCATTGTTTTAAAGTTGCCAAATAATCAAATATATAATTTATGTTCTCCACGACTCCATCATGAGGATAAACTCTGCAGAAGAAGTTGTCTATAAGTGAGCATACTTTTGGATTGTCCATTGCTGTCACATAATTTTCTGTGCTGTTTTGCACTCATCTGTATTTCTCTCTAATGTTGTACAGCTTACTGGGCTGTGAATTTATGTTCAATTGTTTTTTCCTTTTTAGATAAATGGTAATTTGGCTGTGATCTGATAGGGGTGTTAGTGCTCTGACCGTGAATGCTCTGAAAGAGAATAGATCTAAATCTGTGATCATGTAATCTACTGTTGAGCAACCATTAAATGAAATGTAGGTGCACCTTCCCAGAGAATCCCCTCATCCTGCCGTTGACTAGGTACAGACCGAGGCTTTGACAGAACTCAATCATAAGCTTCCCATTTTTATTCACTTGGGCATCAGAATTATACCTTGTGAAGTTTACATTGTTTTGTGGGAAGTTCTGTCCAAAAATATAGTTATTCCCATTATCTTTAGTGTAGTCAGGTAGGGATCCTGTTCTGACATTTAGATCCCCATAGATCAACACACTTCCCTGGGCCTGGAAGTGGTTAATTTGACTGTGGAGAGATTCAAAGATGTCCTCATTATAATATGGAGATTCAGAGGGAGGAATATAAAGAGCACAAAAGAACACGTCTTTTGTTGTTTGGATAACCCTGCTGAAAAAAAAACTATAGAAACCATCACAGATATTCTAATTCTAATGGTTTCCACTACAAACCATCAGCTGTTAACCATTAAAACCATTACCTAATGGTTTCCTTTATTTAGTGTGTTTTGGGCAATATTCCACTACGATTTAGTGGTTTGTATTGGTTTCCATTACAGTCAGGTGCACAGGTAGCCATTATAACATGCTGACCATTTGTATTGGTTTTAATTATTACATTATAAATTATTATTACAATTATACATTGGGCTTGTCCTTATTACTGAGAGAAACATCCTTAAGAATTTATATTTTGATATAAATTGTTGCCATTACCTGGCGACCTGTCCAGGGTGTCCCCCGCCTTTCGCCCAATGTTAGCTGGGATAGGCTCCACCCCCCGCGACCCTGTACACAGGATAAGCGGTTGACGATGGATGGATGGATGGATGGATGGATGTTGCCATTACTATACTGGTTATGATATCAGGTTATAATGTAGTTTCTAGTAAGCTGTATTGTAAAAACATACATACATCACCTTTTCAATAGCTTCCTCCTTAATCCAGTGGGGAATAAAACATCTGACACTAAACTTCTTTTAACATATTAACATTTTTATTATTTAACAATGTATTAAATAAATAGAAGAACTAATAGAAATTCTGTTCCTCTGGAGTTTCCTGGCTTAGACAATTCACTGTGACTCACTGAGTAGTCCTGCAAAAAGAAAGAGAAATCATTGACTTCAGGACAATGTAACTCTTGAACCACATAACAGTACCAGTATATGATACTATTTATTCTATATATATAAGGGGTCTTCAAAAAGTTGCAATTAAGAAATTAGTTGTTGTCAAAATGTCATCATGTCTAATTCATCCAATATCTCTGGATTCGGTTTGAGCAGATTTGGGATCTTGACAGCCAAGAACTTTGTCCATTAGTAGGGTCATATGATTTTGGCGATGCGGAAAACACGGATGGAATTGTAGAATCCAGTAATAAAAATTAAATTTACTGTATAATGCAGAATGTCACAGAATTTGACAAATTTTGGAATAATAAACCAAAATTAGGGCTGTACAATAAATCAAATTTAAATTACGATATGCTCCAGTCTATTATTATTAAACTGCAAAAAAGACCAGTATTTAAATATGTAGTCTGCATGTTCTGCGTGTCTGTTAGGAAGCCAGCCCTGAGCCAGCGCCTGTAGCCTCGACCATCCCTGAGCCAGCGCCTGTAGCCTCGACCGTCCCTGAGCCAGCGCCTGTAGCCTCGACTGTCCCTGAGCCAGCGCCTGTAGCCTCGACCATTCCCGGGCTAATGCCAATAGCCTGGACTGACCAAAAGCCAGCGCCAATGGTCCTAGAGCCTGCGCCCCTCGAGCCTCCCAAGCTTTCCAGAGCTCCGCCTCCCGAGCTTTCCAAAGCTCCGCCTTCCGAGCCTCCCGAGCTTTCCAGAGCTCCGCCTTCCGAGCCTCCCGAGCTTTCCAGAGCTCCGCCTCCCGAGCTTTCCAGAGCTCCGCCTTCTGAGCTTCCTAAGCTTTCCAGAGCTCCGCCTCCCGAGCTTTCCAGAGCTACGCCTCCCGAGCTTCCTAGAGCTCTGCCTTCCGAGCCTCCCGAGCTTTCCAGAGCTCCGCCTTCCGAGCCTCCCGAGCTTTCCAGAGCTCCGCCTCCCGAGCTTTCCAGAGCTCCGCCTCCCGAGCTTTCCAGAGCTCCGCCTCTCGAGCCTCCCAGGGCTCCGCCTCTCGAGCCTCCCAGGGCTCCGCCTCTCGAGTCTTCCAGGGCTCCTCTCGAGCCTCCCAGGGCTCCGCCTCTCAAGTCTTCCGAGCCTCCCAGGGCTCCTCTCGAACCTCCCAGTGCTCCGCCTCTCAAGCCTCTCGAGCCTCCCAGGGCTCCACCCCTCAAGTCTCTTGAGCCTCCCAGGGCTCCACCCCTCAAGTCTCTTGAGCCTCCCAGGGCTCCGCCTCTCAAGCCTCTCGAGCCTTCCAGGGCTCCGCCTCTCAAGTCTCCCGAGCCACCCAGGGCTCCTCCTCCCAAGCCTCCTAGGGCTCCGCCTCCCAGGGCTCCATCTCTCAAGTCTCTCGAGTCTGCCAGGGCTCCTCCTCCCGAGATTCCCAGGGCTCCGCCTCTCGAGCCTCCCTCTGCTCTGCCTCCTGAGCCTCCCACGCTCTGCCCCCTGAGCCTCCCGAGCTTTCCATGGTTCCTCCTCCCTCGGCTCTGCCTCCTGAGCCTCCCACGGCTCCGCCCACTGAGGCCTCTGAGCCTCCCTCAGCTCCGCCTCCAGAGCCTCCTACGGCTCCGTCTCCCGAGCCTCCTACGGCTCCGCCTCCTGAGCCTCCTGCGGCTCTGCCTCCCAAGCCTCCTACGGCTTCACCGCCAGAGCCTTCCAGGTCACCGCCTTTGTGGCCTCCTCCCAGGCCTCCTGACCCTGTTCCTGTCCTGTACCCTTCCCCCAGGCCTCCTGACCCGGTCCCTGTCCTGTGGCCTCCTCCCAGGCCTCCTGACCCAGTGCCTGTCCTGTGGCCTCCTCCCAGGCCTCCTGACCCTGTTCCTGTCCTGTGGCCTCTTCCAAGGCCCCCTGACCCAGTCCCTGTCCTGTGGCCTCCTCCCAGGCCTCCTGACCCAGTCCCTGTCCTGTGGCCTACTCCCAGGCCTCCTGACCCAGTCCCTGTCCTGTGGCCTCCTCCCAGGCCTCCTGACCCTGTTCCCGTCCTGTGGCCTCTTCCCAGGCCCCCTGACCCAGTCCCTGTCCTGTGGCCTCCTCCCAGGCCTCCTGACCCTGTTCCCGTCCTGTGGCCTCCTCCCAGGCCCCCAGACCCAGTCCCTGTCCTGTGGCCTCCTCCCAGGCCTCCTGACCCAGTCCCTGTCCAGTGGCCTCCTCCCAGGTTCCCCAAACCTGTCCTTGCCCGGTGGCCAGCTCCCAGATCACCTGCACCTGTCCTTGCCCTTTGTGCCCCCTTGAACTTCCTGCCTGCCATCTGTGCCCCCTTGGACTTCCTGCCTGCCCTTTGTGCCCCCTTGGACTTCCTGCCTGCCCTTTGTGCCCCCTTGGACTTCCTGTCTACCCTTCGTTGCCCCCTGGACTGCCTGTCTGCCCATCATTGCCCCCCTTGGTCTGTCTGCCCACCACAAGCCCCCCCCAGTCAATGGACATTTTTTGTTTTATGTTGATCGTCTGGAATCCGATCCTTGAGGGGGGGCTATGTTAGGAATTCCTTGTCTTGTTTCACTGTTGCCCTTTGCCTGCCACCTTTGCATTCCTTAGTTTTCACTTTTGTCTTTTGGTTAACCTTTGTGTTCACTTGTCCTTGTTTAGAACTACACTTCCCAGAATCCACCTGCCATCTTCACTGCCATTTTGTTCATTGTTTTCACCTGTATCTCATTCAGTCATCACTCACTGTGTATTTAAGCCCTGCTTTTTGTTCACCCCTTGTCGTTCGTTGAATGTTGTTGTTAGCCAGGTATGTGTTCCCTGCCCGTGATTTCTAGTTTTATGTTTTATTTCCCCATTGAGGGTTTTTCCTTTGTTCCCGTGTTTTGTGTACCCGCCTTGTTTATTTTTCTAATAAAGTTTAAACTGCTTTTGGATCCGCATCTCCTCGTCTGCTTCGCTGCCTCCATTCATAACAGTGTCTCTGTGTGAATGTATGAGACTCTAGGTGGAGTTTGATGTGCTAGAGCCAAAGTCATATTGTCTAAGCAGTGAATTAATTATTAATAATTATTAATTTTCTTAATTTATTTATCTTATCTTATTATTTTAGTGGGTAGAATTATGAAATTAAGACTAAATACATTTTTTGAAACTATACTGAAACGGGCTGTAATATATTTTTATGCTTACACTGGCATGCATTCCACTAGCGAGCCTCAAATTGCGAGTCACGACACAGTCAGAGCAGGGTATGAATTATTGAATTAATTCATTGAGCTGAATGAATCTCTTTAACTTAATGCTTTTGAACTGAATTTATGAAGCATACTGTCTGCTGAAATAACCACAAAATTGAACAACAACACTGAAATAAAATTATTAAAGTTTAATCTGTCAATCAAATGTGCAGGAAAGTTGCATTCAATACTATAGTAAGTAAGCTGCGGTGAGTTTTCTGTAAGAATCATAATTGGCCAGTAGTGTTGATAAAAACAAAACAAAAAACATGTGGTATGTTTGATCCATGAGAAATTTAAGTTTAATGTCTATAATGATAGTGAATTAGAGCAACATCAAATCAGAGAAAGAGAGAAAAAATGGCAGTTCAGTGAAGAACTGAAAACCAATCTAGCTGTCGAATGCAGGTAAGAATGTGTTTCTGCGTGAGCATTTTGAACAGGAGTATATGCTCTATTGGGTTGAGCCATACTGCTCATTCTGTGCATGATTTCCAGCAAGACAGGAATGCCAGTGTTTCGCCATGGCCAGCACAGAGCCCGGATCTCAATCCCATTGAGCATGTCTGGGACCTGTTGGATCAGAGGGTGAAGGCCAGTACCATTTCCCCCAGAAATGTCGTGGAACTTGCAAGTGCCTCAGTGGAAGAGTGGGGTAATTTGTCACAGCAAGAACTGGCAAATTTGGTTTAGTTCATGAGGAGGAGATGCACTGCAGTACTTAATGCAGCTGGTGGGAGTTAGGGATAATGGTTTATAAATGTACATAAACACTCACCTAAAGGATTATTAGGAACACCATACTAATACTGTGTTTGACCCCCTTTCGCCTTTAGAACTGCCTTAATTCTACGTGGCATTGATTCAACAAGGTGCTGAAAGCATTCTTTAGAAATGTTGGCCCATATTGATAGGATAGCATCTTGCAGTTGATGGAGATTTGTGGGATGCACATCCAGGGCACGAAGCTCCCGTTCCACCACATCCCAAAGATGCTCTATTGGGTTGAGATCTGGTGACTGTGGGGTTATTTTAGTACAGTGAACTCATTGTCATGTTCAAGAAACCAATTTGAAATGATTCGAGCTTTGTGACATGGTGCATTATCCTGCTGGAAGTAGCCATCAGAGGATGGGTACATGGTGGCCATAAAGGGATGGACATGGTCAGAAACAATGCTCAGGTAGGCCGTGGCATTTAAACGATGCCCAATTGGCACTAAGGGGCCTAAAGTGTGCCAAGAAATCATCCCCCACACCATTACACAACCACCACCAGCCTGCACAGTGGTAACAAGGCATGATGGATCCATGTTCTCATTCTGTTTACGCCAAATTCTGACTCTACCATCTGAATGTCTCAACAGAAATCGAGACTCATCAGACCAGGCAACATTTTTCCAGTCTTCAACTGTCCAATTTTGGTGAGCTCTTGCAAATTGTAGCCTCTTTTTCCTAATTGTAATGGAGATGAGTGGTACCCGGTGGGGTCTTCTGCTGTTGTAGCCCATCCACCTCAAGGTTGTGCGTGTTGTGGCTTCACAAATGCTTTACTGCATACCTCGGTTGTAACGAGTGGTTATTTCAGGCAAAGTTGCTCTTTTATCAGCTTGAATCAGTCGGCCCATTCTCCTCTGACCTCTAGCATCAACAAGGCATTTTCGCCCACAGGACTGCCGCATACTGGATGTTTTTCCCTTTTCACACCATTCTTTGTAAACCCTAGAAATGGTTGTGCGTTAAAATCCCAGTAACTGAGCAGATTGTGAAATACTCAGACCGGCCCGTCTGGCACCAACAACCATGCCACGCTCAAAATTGCTTAAATCACCTTTCTTTCCCATTCTGACATTCAGTTTGGAGTTCAGGAGATTGTCTTGACCAGGACCACACCCCTAAATGCATTGAAGCAACTGCCATGTGATTGGTTGATTAGATAATTGCATTAATGAGAAATTGAACAGGTGTTCCTAATAATCCTTTAGGCGAGTGTATATTGTGTTTTTGTAAAAAGTGTTAATCATTAAAAAATATAATTTGGTATTACCCACGTGGGGTTATACATGTATAAACCCACGTGGGTAATACCAGATGTTGTTTATTTTTATGATTAACACTTTTTTATGTTATGTTTTATGAGGATATATATATATATATATATATATATATATATATATATATATATATATATATATAATTTATTCACCTACGCATGTTTAACAAGCCATCTGTCTGTAGGCTTGTGACTCATTATACATATCACTTATACATAAGGAGGTGTGACGTCACGTAGTGCGGCAGGATGGAATTCTGTTCTCCATAGCAATGTCGAGTGAACTGAATCAAAAGGGAACATCTCTGGTTACACATGTACTTCGATTCCCTGAGATGAAGGGAACAAGACATTGCAAAAGCTGGCCACACTACTACTTCAGAGATTTGAGGAAAGAGAAATGCCCTCTGTCCCTCAGTCAGAAAAATCTGAAGTAATGGTGATTGAGCACCCACTTAAATAAGCCAAATGCACAACTAAAGTGGCAGGGTTCAAACACCATTGCCAATCAGAGGATTGGCATTATTGTACAATGATTACAACTAGGTCATCGAGGAAAGTATTCCTCATAGCAATGTCTTGTTCCCATCATATCAGGGAACCGAGGTTACATGTGTAACCGGAGACGTTATACGCTGGGTGTCGCTGTTTGTCAGAGTGACTTAACAAATATGACTACTTTACAAATGGTTGGAACTCACATTTTGTAATATTTTATTTATGTAGTCATTTATTTTTCTCATTCGAATTTGAGGAGACACTGCCTCCCTTGCCTACTCTGAGAAATCACGACTGCATAACAGCCTGTCTCTATACGAAACGCTACATCTCACAACAAAAACATTTATACACACATTTTGGTGGCTTAATAGGAGTGAAAATATCACATATGTTTCAACACATGGAGCACTTTGAAATTTAGGCATGCTAGATACATTTTGAGCTAAGACCCTACATAAGATGAGCGGGTATAGAAGAAAAATGTATGTTTTTACTCTGCAATGCCAAATTTTACTTGGATTTGGGATTTGATACTTTACAAGTTTTCATTAAATAGGCCACACAAAACAAATTTTGGCTTTGTATTTTTTTGTGTTAATTTCAATTTCACATTTGTGGAATTGGTTATAAGACAAATGATTGACATTATTAATGTTTCTCACTCAAACATAAACTCATGCACTCTTGAGTTTGACTACAATCAAAAACACAGTATGAATTAAAATAACAGATATTCCCTGGTTAAAGGTAAATTCACCCCAAAATGAAAATTTGGTCATTTATTTGCACTCTGTCCAATAATATGCTACATCAAACATTTCATGCCAGGTTTTGTGTTATGAGAGAACCAATGATTTTCAATATCATTCACATCAAACATGGTGTGTCTGATGTGCCATATTCGAATTCAATGCAACCATTCAAGAGATATTTGACAGCTTCTACAGATGGAAGATTTCCAGTGAGGAACAGACTTTTATCTGTTCCTCACACAAAGCTATTGCTTCAGATCACTTGGAATAGCACACAATATGCAGGGCTGGGAGTTACTTTCAAAATATATTCCTCTACAGATTGCAGAATAAATGCTGTAAAATGTTATTTTTGAACGTATTCAGTCAGATTACTTGCAGCTAGTAATGTAATCATAATACTTTTGATTACTTCTTCAGCACTGGAAGATGGCATTCTTTGAAAAAGCCAAAATATCTTATGCAGAGCAGCTTCTCAAAAGATTTATTTAAAGGATTTATTAGATATTTTTCAGGAAAATAAGAAAAACAAATCTTGTTAAGGTTATGATTTTTGCAGTACACCTTCATCCTAATATTAAATAAATGAATTATAAAATATACAAAAAACTGCCTGGTAACAGGCACTATTAATAGCATTTTTGAATGGCTAAATGTTTTCCAATTGAATAGACCAAATATTAAATGAAACAAATTATAATAAATTGCAAAGTAATCAAAATACTTTTTGAATGAAACTATATTCTGAATACAAGCCATTTAAAATGTAATTGTAGTGTAATACAGTTACTAATATGTATTCTGTTAATCCCCAACAATGACAATATGTATGACCACCTTTAAGTTTCTTTTTTCCCCACTTTTGGAACATGAAAGACAAAAGGAAATTCTACAAAAGTCTTTTTGAAAGTTATGGGTTTATAATGAAATGAGGGTAAATAAAGACAGAATTTTCCACAATGTGAGTTTTTCTCCTGTATGAAATCTTTTGTGCCTTTTCAAGTATATGACTCACGCTAAAAGCACACATAAGGTTTCTCATGATATGTACAATATTTTCTAGAACTACAATAAGTTGCCACAATAAGACCAAATGTGTGGCCTCTCATTTACATGCCTTTTCAGCTGTGTTTGGAGACTTCCTTGGAGAAAGAACAATGAACAATGGTGTAATTCCCCCATGAATTCATTTCATATGATCTATATAAGATCATATAAGAACAATGGTGTAATTTCACTCCTGAATGCATTTTTATATGACCTACATAATTTGCTCAATATGTGAAACTCTTCCCATACTGAGGGTATGTTTATGGCTTCTCTCCAGAGTGAATTCTACTGTGATTCCTAAGCTTTGCTCTATGAATAAAACTCTTTCCACACTGATTGCAAGGGAAAGGCTTCTCTCCAGAGTGAATTCTTGTGTGAACCTCAAGATTTCCTTTATAAATGAAACTCTTTCCACACTGATCGCAAATGAAAGGCTTCTCTACAAAGTGAACTTTCATGTGATTCTTAAGGCTTGCTCTATGAATAAAACTCTTTCCACACTGATTGCAAGGGAAAGGCCTCTCTTCAGAGTGAAATCGACTGTGATTCCTAAGGTTTGCTCTATGAATGAAACTCTTCCCACACTGATCGCATGGGAACGGCTTCTCTCCAGCGTGAATTCTAATGTGAACCTCAAAGTTTGCTTTATCTGTGAAATGCTTTCCACATTGAAGGCATGTGAAAGGCTTCTCTCTAGAGTGAACACTTAGGTGACTCTCAAGGCTACCTCTCATGGCGAAACTCTTTCCACATTGATGGCATACAAAAGGTTTCTCTCCAGTGTGAATTCTAATGTGATCATTAAGGTTGTATTTATGTATGTAACTCTTTCCACACTGATCACATTTATAAGGTCTGTTTCCTGAGTGAACTTTCATGTGCTGCTTAAGCTTTGCTCTATGAATGAAACTCTTTCCACACTGATCGCACGAGAAAGGCTTCTCTCCAGAATGAAGGCTCATGTGATTCTTCAGGTTTGCCTTAAGACTGAAACTCTTTCCACACTGATCGCATGAGAAAGGCTTCTCTCCAGAGTGAAGGCTCATGTGATTCTTAAGGCTTACTTTATAAAGGAAACTCTTTCCACACTGATCGCATGTGAAAGACTTCTCTCCAGAGTGAACACTCATGTGATTCTTAAGGCTTTCTTTTTGAACAAAACTCTTTTCACACTGATCGCATGGGAATGGCTTCTCTCCAGAGTGAACTTTAAAGTGATCCATAAGTCGTTCTTTAGATGTGAAATTTTCTTTGCATTGAAGGCAGGTGAAAAAAAATTGGGCTCCAGTTCTTCGCCGTCTTTTTTGTGAGAAATTTTCAGTCTCTGAGCTACTATAATATTTATCTTCAGTTTTGAAATAAGGTTCCTCATACTGATGTTTCTCCTCCAATGTCAGTTCTTGACTTTCCTCTTTCACTTCCATCAGATCTAAAATAAACACATTCAATTGTTAAAATTAATTTCAAGAGTGACAAATGTGATATGAGTAGAAAGAATAGTGACTTTAGTTTAATGGCTGAAAGCAAAAATCCATAATTCTTATGTTATTTCCATTAAATCTAATTTATGACATGTACACAATGTCATTCAGATCAGAGTTTCTTAATCCTTTACACTAACACTACACATTTTGTATATCTCACTTATTCTACACACACATTTTAAGGGACTAGTGTATAAAACTTGCCATAGATTTCACCCTAAAAGAGTGCAGATTTTGCATACGCAATTTTTTTTTTTCATATTTATAAAATCATATGTACACCAGAACCTCTACAAAATTCCCTTCATAAATACCACTGAAAGGAATAATTATTGTGCATTATAATTCTTCTCATCCTTTCCACCCCATAATAAATCAATATCACTTAAGCAAGAGTGCTGTTATATAATGGTCGACCAATATGTTGTTTTAATGGCTCATGCGGATATCCAGAGGGCAAGGTGGCTGATAGTCAGACATAATGCTGATTAGGAATGTCATAAAATATTGATATACAGATTATTGTTCGGCACATTTTCCTGATACGTTTTTGAGCCATCAATATATTTAAATTAGCCATCATTTTGTGCTTTTAAATTCACTGTCAGTTGGCCTTCGGTTTAATGTAGTCTGGCGCAATAGATTTGGGAGACCACAAGGGGGAGGTATAACATATAATGTGCTTAATACTGAAAGGATGTGTCAGTGCGGTGCAGGTGGCTGTCCAAATTTGTGAATCTAGTCACTATACACACAAAAGACAGGAAGGTTTTTGTATTTCAAGAATGACCAAAGTGGGGCCTGGGTAGCTCAGTGAGCAAAGACACTCTTGGAGTCGCGAGTTTGAATCCAGAGAGTGCTTATGGGGCTTTTCAACTGCACTTCACGGCACAACTCAACTCGACTCTGCTTGCATTTTGGGGGTTTTCCACTGTGGATAGTACCTGGTACTTATTAGTACCACCATGGTCGAGGTTCCAAGCGAGTCGAGCCAATACTAAATGTGGCATCCCTGCAGATCAGTGATTGGTCAGAGAGAATAGTCACTACCAGGGTCACTGGATTTGCGACACGGGACATCAACTTGCTAGTTTCAAAGTTAGCTACAGCAATAGCAGTATCATTTGTTCACGCGACTTTCAAATTGTAAAAAGAAATGGCTGTGCGCAAAACCACGCCGTGGTCAATAAACGATGTGCAGATGTTCCTCTCGTTAACGACGAACGAAACGACACAAAACAAAAAAGTATTTCAGGAAGTGTCTCAGCTGTTGGCAGCACACGGCTACCACCGGACCTACTAACAGTGTAGGGAAAAGTGAAAAAAAATAACTTTAGTGACTACAGAACCATCAAGGAAATGTAGAAGTGGTTCGACTAAATGGACGCTATTTAGACCGGTGAGCAATGGGAGGGAGAGTGCCCTGGACTCAGCCTCGGCTGGAGTCCATGATGGAGGATGGTACGTTAACTCTATACTCTGCTTGAAAGCTTCACTTTATTTAGTTGACCAGCTACTGGAAAGGTTGCTTCTAAAACAACCAGGCCAATTTGACTGTGACACTTGTGTAAAATCACCATGCAACAACTGCTTTATGCAGCACAATGAGCTAACAGCTAGCAGTCGTTATTGTTTATTGTTTTGTGTCACGTTTAAGATGATGTCACTGCAGTAGATGTGGCGCAACTATGACAATCAGCCTATAATCCCACCCACGTTGAGGTGGCACTAAACAGCAGTGGAAAAGCAAGCTCAGAAAAGTAAAGTGAGTAGAGTCGAACCATAACTTTCAGTGGAAAAGTGTTATTAGTGACTCCAGCCAGGCTTATGAAGCAACCAATTAGCCCATATGCTAGGGTGGGTAGAGTCACATGGGTTTCCTTCCTCATGGTCACAATGTGGTGGTTCTCACTCTTGGTGGGGGACGTGGCAAGTTGCGAGTGGATGCCGAGGTGAATAGTGTGAGACTCCACATGTGCTAAGTCTCTGCGGTAACGTGCTCAGCAAGCCATGTGATTAGATGCGTGTGCTGACTGTCTCAGAAGCAGAGGAAACTGAGATTCGTCCTCCATTACCCAGATTGAGGCAAGTAACTGCACCACCACGAGGAAATAGAGAGTATTGGGAATTGGGCATGCCAAATTGGGGAGTAAAGGGGATAATATCCACACACAAAAAAAAGAATAAACAAATTGATGTTAATGAGTTTGCAGGTTAGTGTAATAATAAATTAATAAATAAATGAAATGCTAACAAATAAATCTTAGCATTTCACAATAAATGTAAACTGGATTGAATTTTTCAACATGGGGCATTAAAATATAACTGCAGTAAATAACTTGCAAAAGTGTGGCAAAGGGCACTTTTAAAAGAAATAACAGTATCTGTAATCGGATCTGTATCAGCCAATCACACACTGTAAATCAAAACGGTAATCGGGCGTTCCCACAATTCCCTGCGTGACCCATTACATGCGACTTACAGGGACAATCCCCCCGGAGCAACCTGGAGTTAAGTGCCTTGCTCAAGGACACAATGGTGGTGGCCATGGGGTTCGAACCAGCAACTTTCTGATTAACAGCCCTGTGCTTTAGCCACTACGCAGCCACCACCACTCCTAGAAGCAAGGGGACATGATGGTGGCTAAGGATCTCGCGCATCTGGCTGGTGCTGCGTGTGGTTCAAATAGGGGTTATTCTCAGCCTACTAGAATAACCCCTCATTCTAAAACTAATATAGATCTATTGTTTACAAATAAACCTGAAAGAATTTTAAAGCATTATAATTTGTTGACAGGGCTGTCTGACCATAATGTAATATTTCTTTCAAGAAAACTAACAAAGCAACGCTTTTTAAATTCATTTTAAAATACTGCCCATCGTGATATAGTCCCTAAAAATCAGCAACGCAATCTTGAAATAGCTTTAAAAGACATTGATTGGAGTGAAGTCCTGCAAAGTGAAAATTTAGAGAGAGGCTCTGATTATTTTTTGGGAAAGGTTAAAGAGGTGTCTGAATTGTTTACTAGAAGGGGACGGTTAACAAAAATAAAAGAAAATACATTACCCTGTGTTAACAATGAATGTAGGAAATTGATGAAGGAGAGAGATCAGCTCCTTAAAAAATCACTGAATTCTGGTCTCCTAACTGATTGATATAAATACACCTCTATGAGGAATAAAGTAATTCAGACTTTACATTTACATTTATGCATTTGGCAGACACTTTTATCCAAAGCGACTTACAGAGCACTTATTACAAGGACAATCCCCCCGGAGCAACCTGGAGTTAAGGGCCTTGCTCAAGGGCCTAACAGTGGCATCTTGGTGGTGCTGGGGCTTGAACCCCCGACCTTCTGGTCAGTAACCCTGAGCCTCCACCACTGAGCCACCACTGCCCCATATTAACTTTATGAAAGGTTAAAGCAAGTTTTTTTATGAACATTATTGAGGGGTCAAAAGGGGATGGGAAAAAAATTTCCCATCTGCTTGGAAGATGGCTACAGTTGTCCTAATCTACAAATCTGGAGATAAATTAAATTTGAAAAATTATAGGCCAAATAGTATTCTTCCTATTATATCTAAGGTAGCAGAAAAATGGGTATCAAATCTTTTGACTAATCATCTAATTAAGGGTTTTATTTATTTACATCCAATGCAATTTGGTTTCCGTAGAAATTACTCAACAGATTCAGCAAACTGTTTGTTTGTTGAGCGAGTGAAATGCTTATTAGATAAGAATGCATGTGTGGGTGCTGTCTTTTTAGATTTAAAGAATGCATTCAACACTGTTGACCATCAGGTGCTCTTATCTAAACTAACAAATTTTAATTTCTCAGAGGAAGCAATACTTTGGGTAAAATCTTATCTTTCAAATAGGAAACAATGTGTATGTATTGATGGTGTGAAATCTTCTTATATTGCTTGCTCCAAGGGGGTTCCACAAGGTTCTATTTTAGGACCAATTTTATTTTCACTTTACATTAATGATTTACCTGAAGTATGTAAAGATGTAAATATTCAGTTATATGCTGATGATGTAGTTATTTATATCCATGCAAAGACTTTTGAAAAAGCATCGATTACTTTGACCTCTGCTATGACTAATGTACAGGATTGGCTTATTAGGACAGGTTTAATATTGAACACAAAAAAATCTGTGTGTATGATGTTTTCAAAACGGTTAGTAGAGATGACGCATTCAAATGTATTTATGGGAGGAGAGGAAATAGAAGTTGTGAAAGAGTTTAAGTATCTTGGAGTTACTTTAGATTCTACTCTCACTTTTAAAAGCCATGTAAAAAAGTTGTCTAATATTGTGAAATTTAATTTAAAGAATTTTAGGTATATTAGGTCCTTTTTGACAGTTGGTGCTGCAAGGTTGTATTTATATTCAATGATTTTTTCACATATGCATTATTGCTTCAGTAGTTGGTCTTTTACGAGTAACTCAATTCTTAAGTCAGTAGAAATACTGTATAAGAAGGCAATAAAAGTGTTTGATAAAAAAACCCTTTCATTTCACCACTGTAATATAAATAAGAAACATAATCTATTGAGTTTTGAAAATTGTAAAAATTGTAATTATGCGTGCTTTGTTTATAAGGTCTGGCATGGCCTTGCTCCACCTCCATTGAAGGAGTTTATTAAACAGAGGGGAGATTGTGGTATTGGTAGCAGGTCTGTCAATAGAGAGGACTGGGAAGTACCAAATAGGTGAACATCCTTTGGCCCGAAAGTTTTACCAGTGATAGGGAGCAAATATTTTAATAGTTTGCCACAGTCAATACGACAATGTTCTACTTATCACACTTTTAAAGAACATCTTAAGAAGTAGCTTATGAAAAATCAAGTGTGTAAACATTTTTCTTAGTCATTTTTGTGATGTGTTTTTATGTATTGTGTTTTTTAGTTGAGTCTTGTGTATAGTGAGTATTTGTTATTTGTGTGTACCTACCTAGGGACTACGGACGTAAATTAGCAATACTGCTATAATCCGGCTTGTTTACATCTTGTATTCTGTACAAATGTTCATCAACATGCTTTGTCCCTATCAAATAAAAAAAAATAAAAATAAAAAAAGCAGTTTTCATTTTTAAAGTAGCCCATTTAATTTACTAGCTGGAATTTCCATAAATAGGCATTACAATATGGTTATTTCATATATTTAAACCAATTTGTATTGTTTTTTCCCCCCAAAAAAACGTACTATATAGTGATATATCATTATTGTTATATAAAATTACTTGTATCGTGACAGAACATTTTGGACACATCACCCACGACTAGCCGCAACGAACGCTTCCAATGTTGACAGCTACATTGATTATAATAGTTCTATTCACATTTGACGCGATCTGCCACTCATATCCGGTGTAGACCAGGTGTTAGACAACATAGGACTATTTTTAGTCACACCTTTTCTGTTGTGTATCTTGCATAGCTTTTTATTCGGAAGCTGCACTCAACGGAGGCAGTTGATACTACGATTATGAGAACAAAGTTTGTTTGACATGACATTAAATTACGGTTTTCACGCACAGTGCAGGAGAGTTGTCAATTAGTCTGTTGACTCAAAGAAAATAGTGTCATTCGGATTCTTCCCTGTCCACAGTTTTAAAACTGCTTGCTTGGCCTGTAGCTCGGCATGTCCCACTGTTCTTGTAGCCTCAGATAAAGACAGAAACATGGCTGCAGGAAGGGAAACTTTCCTGACTTGCATTGAAAGTGTAACCCCTTCTCCTCGGAGCTCTGAAGGTACAGACTGCTGATGCCTAACCCCGAAGTGAAAATAATACATTTGATTGGTCAGATTTTCTGTCACTCAGCTAATAAAATTACTTACATAACCCTTCAAAATCCTTGTTAAGGGTGACGCATTAACGTAGAGTTACAGAGTGATAATGAGTAAGAACAAACAATCTGCATAATTCTAAAAAATTGTAGGTGAATGTGGGCCCGCAGCTGATTAGCAAAACTATTTCAACACACTAGCATTAGCTAGTAGGTTAGCAGAGGCCTACAGCTGTGCACTGACAGTATAAACACAAAACTCTGTACTTCAAATCTCGGTAGCAGTTAAATCCACAAATAATCAAGCATACTTAAAGGGTGTGATCCTGAAGTGCCAGATTGTCCCAACAAAGTGGGAACTGCACCATCTTTCAGGAGTAACCATCTTGAAAATTTGGCATTGGTTGTACTGCTTAATAATTCAAATAAATTTGAAACCACTGATTTTTCAATTCATCTGCTTATGGAAGTCCAAAAGAAGAGGTTTTGCTTTCGCAGTAAAGAAAACAGCATCCTCTCAATGTGGAGACAACACTAACACAACTCATCCTGGCCTCAGCTAAAACTATGTTTGTTTGAGGGCAGCCAAAGTAGCCCTTTGGTGGGCATTATGCATATGTGTTACATAGTGACGTAGATACTTTAAGGAATAAATGGCTGGACTATAAACAGCCTGTTTCTTGTAGTTCTTGAGCAGTGTTTTCTGTGGGAGAGCATAACTCCCTTTGTGCTTTGTAACTTTGCAGACAAAGAGCCGTGTTACACACTAAAGGAAAGGTAAAATCCTCAAAAGCATTACAAGGCTTCTTTAAAGGTCAACATTACATTTAAGTTGTTTTTGAAGTTGTATATGTATATATTTTAATGCATTTATTTATAAAATGCACATCAATTGTTAAATAAACAGGGGAAAGAACATTACGTCACCATTATATAAACATTTATGTCACCCTTTCTCTGTAGGGTTTGAAGGGGTTGACTGCAGACTGCACACCACTGATATGTACACCAAATCAGCCACAACGTCCCCCTTGTTCTGCCAAGACAGCACTAACCCACAACTCAGAATAGCATTCAGAGATGATATTCTTCTTACCACAATTGTAGAGTGGTTATCAGTGTTACCATAGACTTTGTCAGTTCAAAACAGTTAGGCCATTCTCTCTTAAACTCTCTCATCAACAAGAACTCCATCCGCAGAACTGACGCTCACTGGATGTTTTTTGGTTTTTGGCATTATTCTGAGCAAGTTCTAAAGACTGTTTTGCATGAAAATCCCAGGAGATCAGCAGTTACAGAAATACTCAAATAGCCCATCTGGTACCAACAAACATGCCACGGTCCAAATCACTGATATCAACATCAGCACTGTTGCCACATGATTGTTGGTTCCAGAAAAATCCAAAAGCATCCAGTGAGTGGCAGCTCTGTGGACAAAAATGCCTTGTTGATGATAGAGGTCAACAGAGAATGGCCAGACTGGCTCAAACTAACAAAGTCTACTGTAACTCAGATAACCTCTCTGTACAACTGTGGTGAGAAGAATATCATCATGCGGGTTGGCACTGTTTTTGGTGGCACGAGGGGGACCTACACAATATTAGGCAGGTGGTTTTAATGTTGTGTCTGATCGGTGTATACAGTGGCATGGGCACCCTTGGCCAAAATGTCTGTTGCTGTGAATAGTTAAGTGAGTAGAAGATGAATTGATCTCCAAAAGGCATAAAGTTAAATGTGAAACATTCTTTTCAAAATTTTAAGCAAGATAAGTGTATTATTTTTGTTTTGCACAATTTTAGGGTGAAAAAAAGCTTGTTCACAATCATCGTTTGGAAAGGCCAGGTGATGCAAATTTAAAAGCTTTACAAATACTCTAACTCCTCAAACCTTCCCAACAATCAGCAGCCTTGGGCTCTTCTAAACAGCTGCCTAGCACTGGCCAATCTGTTAGCTGGCCACAAAAAGCATTTACAAGCTGTGATACGTGCCAAGGGGGTGTTAATAAATACTGACCATTCAGGGTGCCTAAACATTTGCTTTGGGCCCTTTTCCTTTTTTTCTTTTTACTGTAAAAGATGGAAATAAATTTGCATCTGTAAAATTGCTTAAAATATTAAAGAAATGTGTCATTTTTAACTTTATGCCTTTTGGAAATAAGGCCATCTTTTGCTTGCTTAGCTATTCACAGCAACATAAATTTTGATCAGGGGTGCCCAAACTTTTGCATGCCACTGTATATCAGTGAATGCATCCACCTTCCAATGGACCATTCTACCACCAAATATGTCCTGCAGTAAAAAGTCATTATACCATCTATTGCTAGCCATCTTCTTATGGACATGCACATCACAGACTGATGGTTATTGAAAAAAAAAGTGAAGAAAAAAAAAATATTTTGAACATGATTTCAGCAATTGCTCCCATTAAAATGATAGAATGTCAGTAGAATGTCATGGGAAAAGTCATTTACATTTATCCACGTTTTTCCTCAATTCTCCTCATGTTGCGCTATTACGACGAGAAATGTTCTCTTAGATGCACAGCATTTTGCTGAATTGTTGTTATGGCTTATGGGAGAATTTGTTCTGTTAGAGCAGAACGCTTCAGAAACTACTGAAAAATGAATGTTATGACAATAAGTCCTAAAAAAGATGTCAAATATGTGTATTAAATGAAAAGCACAGCTATAAATCATTTTGTTCAGTTCTTACTTGACAATGTGCAGTGTAAGGATGGTGCACACATATTACGTTTTACACTATAATTTCATCAATTCTGATGTGTGCGTGAAAAATACCATACACATGTTTTGATTCCAATTTTGTGGGTGTGCAACATTTATAAATCAGGCTACTAATGATCTAATCAGTACAATCAGGTGTGTTAAAGTTTGGTGACCTATATGAGAGTGGAGTGTTGAGGTATTTAAAAATATGGTTCACCATTTTGGGATTTTTATGTCTCAATCCAAGATGTACTGTGTTAGTGGTCCAACAGGAATGTATAGAGAAACACTGATTTAGATTTTAATTGACAGCTCCTATGATTTTCTAAACTATTGTGACCAAGTTATAACTGGCTTTGTTGCATTATGTTCCTCAGCAGTGATTAATGAAGAATCAAGAATGGACACAAACCTATTTGTTGCTCAGTATCTTCATGTTTCACTCTGCAGGGTTCTTGATCACTCACGTCCACTCTCTCTTCTTTAATAAACTCCATCTGTACAATAAAGTGTCGCGCAGACTTCAGTGAATAACCCTCAAGTTATTCCTGCTTGTACAGAAACCTTGTTTTCACTACGTTTATGTTGGTGAGACTTATGAGCCTCAATATTTACTGGCATACTTCTAGTGCGAACTTTTGCGCTGGTTATGACTACGTACGTACTTTATAAGATGTACAGTCCGATGTGGGATATTTCCACTTGATGTCTACATCTCTCTCAACTATCCACACAGGAAAAACAACGGCAATGCTATTTAGCCAATTGTACATCTACCAACTGAAAAGATAATTTACCGTGTTTAAAATGTTTGTTTTCAACAACGTTCGCTAAACAGGTTCCATGATTGTGTAAGGTAGGAACTTGGACTCAATTTTACATTTAGTTAAAAGTGCTGCTTAAAAAAACAAATGTTTCAGGTTGTTTATTGTTAGCCGTTTACTTCTCCCAGTGTGCCACCATGTTTGCATGACGTCACATCACCCGCCGCTCAATCGGAAAAACACCGCCATCTGGTGGAGGACCAAGATGGCCACCTGAACTGACGCTTTTTATCGGGCTCTCCATCACAATAAATAAATAAATATGCTAGCCTATCTTGATTGGGAAACTTTTTGTTATTATTATTATTATTATAGCGCTGTATTCTTAGCTTATCGTTTTAATTAAAAATCACTTAAAGGCAGTGGTTAAATTGGCTTTTGTAGGGAGGGGGAGCCCTTATTTACGGTGAATGGTCATCATTTAAAATCCCGCCGTAAAATGACTTAATGTGTTTTTACACCAAAGGGGCTCTTTTTCCAGTATTAATGTGTAAGTTAGGGTTGAGTAGTTATTCAAACAAAGACAAATACTTTACAATTCACTTATTTTATTATTATTTTTTATTTGTGCAATTTAGAAACGTTGAAGTCCCTTCGCACCTGTATGTTAATGTAACTCTTGCAGTAATTATTTATCATATTCATGCTGCCTGTGTTATTCTGTTGAGTGTTGAAAAACCATCGAGGAGAAACGCATCATGACAAGTTTTAGAAAGAAAAAAAAAGAGTAAACTCGTCCGCATTGCGACAAACATTAGTCGTTCTATACATTTCTTTTTATTATTATTATTAAAACTGAATAATAAATTAACAGGGAAGTAGAGATGGCAAAATAAATGTATAATCTCTGCCTTTATTGAGTTTTGTAATGCCTGATAGAAAAGTATCTATCTTTGAGAGCAATATAATACTTTAAGCAATTGCAGAATAGTCCCATTAGTCACAGACACACTTCAGAAAATTGAGTACACAACTATTTCTGGGCTTAAAAGTTACAACAAACCAAATCAATGCAGAACATTGTATCTCAAAAGCATTACAATGTGGCCCCCTATGCACTACTTAAAGCCCGATGTGGCCCCTTTACCAAAATAGTTACAAATATTAATAATTACACACATCACCTTTACAAATTTGTTTCAGGATTTTACACTAGTAAAAGTAAAATGTTTCAGTTTCATATGAAATACTCTAAAGGTAGAATTATTAGAATTATTATTAGACATCAACAGTGGCCGTTTAAAGTTTCAAGATGTGTTTCAGCTAGTATTTATTTTTCATAAATACATTAATTTATTATTATTATTTAAGACTAGCACACTGACCTAACCATGGTAATGAGGAGCCTTTCCTTCTGTGTAATATGTGTATAAATATGTAATATTATGTAATAAATGAGATAATAATGGGCCCATATTAAGTACAGTTTCTGTAGATTTTGACATCAACAACAAAAATAATGTCACATGATGCATGTCCTTGTACCGGAAAACCATGAACAAATCTATGCAACATAAAAGGAAATGCAACCCAGGATACATTAAATACAGGTTATGTTTAATCTATGGCAGGACGACACAGAGGCGTTTCCAGCATTGAAGGACATCCGGGGCTTAGCCCAGACCATTTTATTTTCACACTAGCAACCACTTCCCTGTAGTCCAAAGCTGGTGAGAGGGTATTCTTTGAGTTTTGCTCTGGCTGGGCCTGTTTCTACAGTTCCTAAATCTTCCACTCTAGTACTATCCTCGACTAACTCATCCTCTCTCCTCCCTGAATCATCTGTGATGCAAAAGAACAGATACAGCACATAACTTATTGCAAATCAGCATCAAACAACTAATTCATAAAGTGCTACATATTTCAAATTGTAGACCAATACCACTGAAGAAGAGCAGATCAGTGGGATTGCCCTTAGATCTATCATGATTCTTGAATTTTCATGTACATTAACATAAAGTCATCTCAAAAGAGTTATATTATAGTGAGTAAAGTGAAGCAAAAAATTTTTTTTTATATAAATAATTTATATTTTTTGACATAAATAGTCAAAATCATGTATAAGATCCTAAGTTAAAGCAATACATGAATGACTTTAGTCTAAGTTCATTGACACACCATGGCATCGAACTGTATATAATTCTCCATGTTCATCTGTCAAAAACCTTTCATTAGGATCATTGAGATAAACAATGTTTCACTTTTAACTTTCTCTAAAGTAAAGTGACTGATTAATTGTTACCAGTTTCCATGCCTGATTCTGGCACATCTTTGCTACCCTCAAAGTGTATATTTACTACAAACTAATATCACAAAAAAAGTCACACATACATTTTGTTAATGCTTATTGGTTATCCTTAGCGAAAACAACACCTGATAAACAAGAAAATTATGCTGCGAATGGGACTCGAACCGCGGTCGACGGCGTGAGAGAAAATTGAACTAACCACGAGGCCGGAGGCCATAACATATCATAATAGGCGGTAGTAGATGTCTTGAGGTTTAGCCTACTGTGGGTGAAAGCCAGCTAGACGATGATTTTTTGACTTTAAGGACAAAAACAAATGAGAATTCTTACCCACTGACTTCTTTCGGAAATTTTAGAAGCCTCATTTGCTTCATTTTTGCTGTCTTTCCTGCTAACTGCTGTTAACTCGCCACTAAGTAACGTTAGTTGACGTCAGCTCCTCCCCTACCTGCTGCATATTCAACAGAGAGGAAGAAACGGAGTCGCCCATAGGCTACCGACTGCAAAGGAACTTATTCTATAGGCTAGATTATGCCTATGTCTATTTTTACAGGCTGTATGCAATATGTGCAGAGCCAAAGCACAATGAAATAAGGCAACTTATGATTTCGGAGGTTTACATAGGCTTTTGTCCGGTTTCACAGTTGTCAGTCAACTTTTCAAAATTCATTCGGGGCTACACTCAAAACATTCAAAATCGGCTGCCGCCGCCTCTGAAGGAGACGGAGCTGAGCTCCGTCAGGGTGTGTTGTGGACCTGAGGAGGCGGAGCTGCGCTCCGGTGCGCTCCGGCCCAATTTAACCTCTGCTTAAAGGTACCGAAGTTACAGTTGACCCCGAACGGCGATTCGCCTGCAGCGAAGAAGAAAACAAGTCCGTTAAGAGTGCTTCTTCTAATGCTTATGTTATCGGTACATTGTCCCAGCTCAACAACGAAAGGTCCGATAAAAGTTTTATCTTCTACTCACAGAGCAAACCGATAGAACAGTGCATACGGGATGCTTTATACATTTCTGAAGCAACAACTGCGCTATTTAAACCGCTTTACTATCACCTGTGCAGCTGAGGAGAGGAGAAGCTGACAGCTGCACTCTAATCGAAGCAAATATACTGTAGCCTATCTCTCATCCTGAACCAGCAACTTCCATTTGTGCTTAAAAATGAAAATGAATAGCATGGCATAGATTCGTTTTAAATCATAATTAAATACTATTATATGATTTACATTGCTTAAACATATACAAATAATATAATCAGTTGAAGTAATAGTATTCAGTGTGTTTTGATGGAGAACTGTGTGGAACCAGCCTTAATATGGTGGCCAATCAAATTCTACCTGTATTGGCAGGGACTCCACCCAGGGGTATATGAGGAGCAAGGGGGAATTGGGAGTTCACTTAAATGTGTAGCTCATACAGCTCCCTGTAGATGTCTCCCTCTCTTATTTCAAGCAATTTTATAGCATAGCAAAGTCCTTCATTTGGAATGGTAAACGTCCCAGATTACATTTCAGTAAGTTACATAGGCTGATTGACAAATGTGGACTAGGCCTACCCAAGATTTTGTTTTATTATTATGCGTTTGGTCTCAGATATTTGGCTTATTGGTCGCTTCCACCTGAGAGAGCCCCTCCCTGGTTTGGTATTAAACAGGAAGTTCTTGCCCCTATTTTGCCATTTTAAAACCTTTCTATCAAACTAAGAAGTTAAGTTACACCCTGTTATATCGCATTTGCTCTTGGTATGGACAGAAGTTTCCAGAGTGTTTAATTCAGACATTTATTTGAATGCTGCTTCGAGCATATGGCTGAACCCAAAATAATGTATTAATAAGTCTCCTTTCTGCTGGACAGAGTGGATTGTGAGGGAGGTTACTACACTTGGTGACCTATATGAGAGTGGAGTGTTGAGGCATTTAAAAATATGGTTCACCATTTTGGGATTTCTATGTCTCAATTCTTTAGGTATTTACAGCTGCGCCACCTGCTCTGTACTATTTTTGGGAGTAGCATACACCCCCCTAAAGTGGCAGATACTCTGGGAGTGGTGATTTCTGCTTTTTCGAGTCATCAGTGAATTACTCCCTGCTAATTCGGAGTCTGGGGGATGGAGATTATGGGAGCCAAGAGATTATGGGAGAAAGATTTAAACTTGTTATTGGAGGAGAGTGGGTTAGGATTCTAAAAAACATCAAGTCTGCATATAGATATGCAAGGGTGCACCTTATGCAATTCAAGATTTTAAATTGTATAGGCTTGGTCTTAAAGGCCAAAGCCAATCTGAGGATGGAGACATAACCCATGTCTTTTGGGGGGTGTTAAGATCCAGGAGTTTTGGTTGAAGGTTCAGAGTCTTGTTTGTGATGTATTGGGCACTCGCCTTTCATTTTGCCCCAGACTCTGTATTTTGGGTGATGGGGCGGTCATCGACGTTGAGAATAGGCAGATAAAGAGTTGGGTCCTAACTAGTGTCATGATCGCCAGACAGGTTCTTTTAAGGGGTTGGAGATCAGCTGGAGCACCTTCATTTCATGAGTGGTGCTCAGAGATGGGGAGGGTGGCGGCCTTTGAAGAAGGGTCGTTTAGAAGGCTAGGAAAATGTAATTTGTTTAAAGAGAAAAATGGCGAATTCCAGACATTACTAGGTGTGTAATTATTATTATTATTATTTGTAATCTTTTTATTTTTATGTGTGTCTATAATCATGTGGATATACTTTTATGTGACCACAGGGATGTTTGTTGGGGGTCAGGGTGGGGTTGGTGATTGGGAGAGGTGGTTGTGTGGTTTAAATGTTTGAATGATTCCATATAAATATATACTGGTATACTATTTTTGCTCTTGTATATATGTTTTGTAGGAATCAATAAAAAAATTATTAAAAAAAAAAAAGTTAAAGACACGTCTCTTCTTTTTCAATCCTTTATCATAAGATATTTTTCGATATCTGTCTTTCTTCTGCTCTAACTTCTATACTACTCCAGCTATATTTCAAACTTTGCAGTGCTATACTGCAGATATTGTTGGATTTTGTATTACTAATTGCTTATGTTCCTTATTTTGTAAGTTGTTTTGGATAAAATTGTCTGCTAAATGACTAAATATAAATGTATTTATTAAGGATGGGCATGAGTACTCGAAAGTGACAGAAATGATCACTTCCGATGATCATATCAATCAAATGACCGATAATGAAAATGCTTGACATGGCATTTCACTGAATTGGAAATTCAGTTACAAATATCAGACAACTGTACACAAACGTGTCAAAGATGGGCCTTTTTTCATTTCGAAATTAAATACGTTGTGATTTTCAGTGGTAACTTGATTGTCAACAGAGGCGTAATAGCAACCAAAGTACCAACAAGTGAAATCAGAGCTGAAGATTTCTGCATGAGTTGTTAGTCCAACATAAAGTGGGAGATAAATGTGAGGATGCATGAATTATCACAGCAACAAGCCCCAACAGAAAGCAGCATGACATTCTGTCCAGGACAAAGACATTACTCTAAACTCTAGAGAAGTGCGCGCACACAGAGTACTCGACCAGTACTCGAGTAATTACTTTGAATACTCGAGTACACAAAATGACCAAAATGCCCATCTCTAGTATTTATCTAATTAAATCACAGCCTTTGCAATTGAATATCCACACTAGAACATAACGTGATTTTAATTTGTGCACTGAATGTTTACTAGGGATACATTTTTTTTTTTTTTATCACAATTCAATGTTTGCCAATACCTCAAAATCTGCCACAATGTCAGGGTTTCCCGCAGCACTTTGAAACTAAGGCGGCCGCCTAAGCAACACACGCCTGCCGCCTTAACTACGTCGTCAAAAAAATATATATGAGCGATATTCGCCGTGTTACTCTGTCCTGTTTTCTCCCTTTCCATCTTTAAATGTGTGATAAGCCTTCGTGTTCGCTTCAGTCTTGTTATCAGCGCGTTCTTCCGCAGCGGCGCCGAGCGTGTGTGTGTGTGTGTGTGTGTGTGTGTGTGTGTGTGTGTGTGTGTGTGTGTGTGTGTGTGTGTGTGTGTGTGTGTGTGTGTGTGTGTGTGTGTGTGTGTGTGTTCATCTGAGCCTCATTGGTCTGTCACTGCTCGTCAATGTCAGAATATTTGAGATGACCAATCAAATCAAAGTAGGCGGGCTACACAGCGCAAATTTTAGCAGAGCGACTCGACGCGCTTCAGTTTACGGTCGGTCAAGTGCTAGATAAGATGTAAGTTGCTAAACTAAACATTTGCTATTTGACTGTTTTTTTAGGTCATAAATGTTATTTATGAAAATATGCATAAATGGTCCACTCGTAAAAGAGTGTAATTACCGAAGGGCCCTTGAAATGTTTTTTTCTAAACCAAGGAGGATAGCCTGTAGCGATGCTAGGTGTCAGCTCTGCCATAAGCAGTGATTGTAATAAGCTTTGCACATTTTGACGGACTATTAGATGTAATGTTATTACCTTGACAAACTAATACATCATTAAAAAGATATGACTCAAGTTTCAGTATTTGTCTTAATTTGTGTCAGGAGTTATGCAATCACCCCCCCCACCACCACCTTAACTAACAAATTTTCTGCGGGAAACCCTGAATGTGATTTTGATTCAGTTTGATTCAGGGGCCTGCGATAGATATAACGATACTTTGTGCCTATATTACAAAATTAATTACATTTATTATCTCACAAATGCAGATACATTTTTTTTTTTGTTGAGATCTCTGAAAAGTGCAAATCCAGTATCCACATTGGGACATCCACAACAAAATAATACATTAGTTGTGGAAAAAAATTATATAAAAAATAAAGTCACATACATGCGATTGGTGTCTTCACGGCACCGATACCAGTGAAATTTCACGGTTCTCGATACCAATTTCGATACTACAGCAAAAATACGCTAATGTGATAATGTGCTATTGAACAAACCTGTTAGTCTATTTAAAAAGTTACATTTCATTATCAATAATAAATTAAAATAAATGCCTGTTTCCTTCAAGTGTTTCTAAATCAAGGGTGCATTGCTTAAGTGTTTTTAAGTAACGCCTACTGAAAGTTTTATTCTTTCCTAATGATGTTTTCCTTTTTCATTATTATTATTAATACAATATTTTTTTCAGACTAATATATTTTACTATACAGTTGTAATATATTTCTGGCCCAATTTCTTTAATTTCAGGCATCTAGCCTTAGTTTTGAATCGTGCTTTTATTATGATGTGTGTTTTTTTGCCAGAAGCTTCACTTTTCTGGATAAACAGTTCCCAACATGGCCCAGTGTGATCATTGAAGTCTTTTAAGTCACGTCTGAAATCTCATCTCTTTACACTGGCCTTTGAGTCTGAAAAATTAAATATAGGACACAGTTTTGGAGTGTTTGTATTTTAGATAACTGGTGTTTGTGTATGTGGTAATTTTGAAAAGTTAAGTTTTAAATGTTATTACTGTGAAGCGCTTTGGTCAAATCTGTCTTAAATGCTATATAATTAAAGTTGATTTAGGTTTAAAGCACAAAAGCTGTGACTAAATCAAATAAATATATTGTCTGCATGTAATACACACTTTACAGTGGATTACTGTAAGACTGGGCGATATAGGCAAAAACCTCTTCACCACCAAAGGTTGGGAAAAGAAGTCTATTCCTATTGGAAGTGCTTATTAAGTGGGGTAATTTCAACAACAGCCTATATACAGGTGGCTGTACTAAAATACACATATATCAGGTAGCCCACCCATAATAAATGGGCCTGGGCTCACCTGCTGAGTGTTGGAACAATAAGCGCTCTAGACAAAGAGGACTTTGGAAGAGATGGGCGTCATGTAGTATTTGTAATGACCAACCTGCTGCAAAGCATATGTCCTGCAAGGACACACCATTTGTCCATGCCCACGAAGATGCCATGCCTCTAGTTCAATGCGCTTTCACACCAATAGGGCATTTCACACCCTATAATTCATCAGCGAGGGTGATCGCATCAATGGTACAGTGAGAGAACCTTTGCTTGGAGATGAACATGCCTTTTCTGCATCCTCCAAAACAAACAAAGAGCTGATCTGACAGCCTAAACTAGTGTGTGCACTCTACATACATGTGCAATGCCTGCACAAGGCATAACAAACAAATGCATCAAATGCTCCTCATCCAAATTAAACGGTGGATGAAAGAATGCTTGAAGTTGGACCATCTGAGCCCCGAAGGGCATGGATAGAACCTTAGGCACATATCCTTTCTGGGTTGATGGTGGCATTTGAAAGACTCAGCCCGAATACCAGACATGAGCTGTCGGCCGACAATGCCTGCATATCACCCACCTTGTGGCAGACCTCTGCCTTTCCACAGGAGGAGGAAGCTAGAGCCAGGTGAACAATCCATGTAAGACACTTTAATGCACCACTTTTCAGTGTACCAAAACAAATTGCTTTTCAGCATTACAACACCAACACAGACACACACAAACACACACAGCTCTGTGTGTCTCTTTCTCCCCATCTGTCTACTCTCCTCAAAGAATCCTGCTGCTCCTCACTGGAACAAGAGACCAATGTGGCTCACAGGTGGAACTTGATCACCATTCATCTCTCTGTCCTCGCTCTGCCCAGATGCCGCTCGCCCCACCCTGCTTGCCACACACCTGTTTAACTGAGGCCAGAGCCAATAGGAGTGCGGTCTTAGAGAAAGCACATACAAGTGCTGGGACTCTAGAAGGACGAGGGGGATTAGGCACCTCGCTCCCTTGAGAAACTGAAAAATATAACATGTCTTCTCATGGAGGAGCCAGCCTCCGGGGTGTGGGATGCCGACATAGTTGCTACATAAGCATCGATGGGGTGAGATCTTAGAGGAACACGAGTACTCAGCTATGGAGATTCACAATGTTTTGGTCTTCACCACTTTGTAAACACATGCCACTTAGCGCATAAAGGCGTCTTGCAGACAGCGCTGTAGCTTGCAGAATGGCATTCACACCAGTGTGGCATGCCTCTGGCTAATAATAGCCCATCATAAAGGTAGTTCAAAATGCACATGTTGCTTAGCTTCAACAGAGTGAGCGCTGCATTGATACACTTTGTATTGATACACTTTTGAGCCATGGAAAGGACGCTGAATCTCATAACAGCCTGAGATGAGGTACATGAAAGTACGCGTGCATCCTTTAGATCTATTTAATCAGCCAGTGGGATGATGCGCGGTCAGATCTTTTTCTGAGATACCGTTTTGAATGGGCACTTTGCGAGCACGATTCAAGCATCTCTGATCTAGAATGGGCTGAAGCCTGCTGTCTCACTCTGGAACGTAAGACATTGGCTGTACCCTTGTGGGCGCTGCAGTTAGGAACAATCTCTATCGCGTTATCTGCGAGAACATTGTGAATTCCTGCGCACAACATCGGTGCTTCCCGAGCCGGGAACATAAATGACCGAATGCCATAAGTGAGATAGCAGGCATGTCAGCTTGCTTACTGGAGGAGCTACATCACCGCTCATCACCGGGAAGTGTTTGTGCACAGAGTTTTTGGGTAGAAGAAGTATGAAGGGCTTCTTCGAGAATGTGTGTGCCTCATGCAGTGCAACAAGCGCTTTTCTCTTTATGAGAATATCCTTTATTTAAACACAACATACAATAGCAACATTCTGTGTAATATCCCGGTCCCAACTAACTCAGGCGTGGAGGGGAAGAGACATAAGAATGTTTGTGTCTCATGAAGGCATCACGACCGCTTTCCTCTTTTTTGCAAGAATCATTCAACACATCACATGGAAACAGCATTCCGTGTAACATCCCGGCAAAGTCTGGTGCAGAGAGAACAGCGTGTAATTGAGTGGATATCTCATACAGCGTACAAGTCAAGTCAATTTTATTTGTATAGCGCCTTTCACAACACACATCGTTTCAAAGCAGCTTTACAGAATATCAGCATTAACAGACGATAAAACTGTAATGTCTATAAAGTCGATTAATCATCATTGTGTAATTTCGATAAAATACGATTTTTAATAGTGTTTAAAAATAATTAAATGATAATTGTATTAATAACCCCAGTGAGCAAGCTGTAGGCGACTGTGGCAAGGAACACAAAACTCCATAAGATGTTGATTAATGGAGAAAAATAACCTTGGGAGAAACCAGACTCACTGTGGGGGCCAGTTCCTCTCTGGCTAACATTATGAATGTAATGTAAATATTAATTATGTATAGGTAAAATCATGGTTTAAAATTATTAAACTAAGTGTTAAGGGTCAGTGATTAAACATCGATTGTGTTTGAACTGTAAGATTAATGACCAAAGTCATCTTGATTAATTGCAGAAGTTCACATAGATGCAATTGTCCTTGTTAATTGGCTGATGAAGGCTTTTATTGGCAATAGTTAGTTTATGCATTCCATTTCAAGATCGTAGTCCATCAATAGACCGAGGTGATGCAGGTTGGAGTTGGCATCATTTCATCCTCTGAAGTCCGTCATAATAGATTGAAGTGATGTTTGGCTGGCACCGGCTGCATTTAGTCATCATCATTCTGCGACATGTAGCAGTGGAGTCCAACATGAAGCAGGAATGATGCTGGATCCAGCCGGTTCTGGTGACCTCAGGATAGGAGTCCCAAGGTTGAGACAGGGAAACAAATAAAAAGATGTAAGCGTAGATGCCATTTAATTTATTGCAGAGTAAGAGATCATGCTCAATGTTTCTGGTTTCTGGTTCCGGCAGACCCAACTAAAGCAGCCTAATTGTGGGTTGGAGGATAAATTAGGTGTATGCCTGGCTAAATAGATGAGTCTTTAGTCTAGACTTAAACTGAGAGAGTGTGTCTGCATCTCCAACAGTGTTTGGGAGACTATTCCATAGTTTAGGAGCCAAATATGAAAAGGATCTTCCTCCTTTAGTGGATTTTGATATTCTAGGAACTATTAATAGGCCAGAATTTTGCGATCTTAATGAACGTGTTGGAATATAGCGTGGTAGAAGATCACTTAAGTACTGTGGAGCTAGACCATTCAAAGCTTTGTAACGTAGTTAACAGAATTTTAAAATCAATATGGAATTTAACAGGTAGCCAATGTAACGATGATAAAATGGGGCTAATATGATCATATTTCTTGGTTTTCGTCAGCACTCTGGCTGCTGCATTTTGAACCAATTGAAGTTTATTTATTGATCTTGCTGGACATCCTCCCAGTAATGCATTACAATAATCTAGTCTTGAGGTCATGAACGCATTAATTAGTTTTTCGGCATCAGCAACCGAGAGCATATGCCTTAATTTAGCAATATTTCTTAGGTGGAAGAAAGCTGTTCAACAAACATTTGTAATTTGATTTTCAAAGGACAGATTGGTATCAAATACAGGTCCTTCTCAAAAAATTAGCATATTGTGATAAAGTTCATTTTTTTCCATAATGTAATGATAAAAATTAAACTTTCATATATTTTAGATTCATTGCACACCAACTGAAATATTTCAGGTCTTTTATTGTTTTAATACTGATGATTTTGGCATACAGCTCATGAAAATCTCAAAAAATTAGCATATCATGAAAAGGGTCTCTAAACGAGCTATTAACCTAATCATCTGAATCAACTAATTAACTCTAAACACCTGCAAAAGATTCCTGAGGCTTTTAAAAACTCCCAGTCTGTTTCATTACTCAAAACCGGAATCATGGGTAAGACTGCCGACCTGACTGCTGTCCAGAAGGCCATCATTGACACCCTCAAGCAAGAGGGTAAGACACAGAAAGAAATTTCTGAACAAATAGGCTGTTCCCAGAGTGCTGTATCAAGGCACCTCAGTGGGAAGTCTGTGGGAAGGAAAAAGTGTGGCAAAAAACGCTGCACAATGAGAAGAGGTGACCGGACCCTGAGGAAGATTGTGGAGAAGGACCCGATTCCAGACCTTGGGGACCTCGCGGAAGCAGTGGACTGAGTCTGGAGTAGAAACATCCAGAGCCACCGTGCACAGGCGCGTGCAGGAAATGGGCTACAGGTGCCGCGATTCACCAGGTCAAGCCACTTTTGAACCAGTGGCTACAGAGAAGCAGCACTGGACTGTTGCTCAGTGGTCCAAAGTACTTTTTTCGGATGAAAGCAAATTTTGCATGTCATTCGGAAAACAAGGTGCCAGAGTCTGGAGGAAGACTGGGGAGAAGGAAATGCCAAAATGCCTGAAGTCCAGTGTCAAGTACCCACAGTCAGTGATGGTCTGGGGTGCCATGTCAGCTGCTGGTGTTGGTCCACTGTGTTTTATCAAGGGCAGGGTCAGTGCAGTTAGCTATCAGGAGATTTTGGAGCACTTCATGCTTCCATCTGCTGAAAAGCTTTATGGAGATGAAGATTTCATTTTTCAGCACGACCTGGCACCTGCTTACAGTGCCAAAACCACTGGTAAATGGTTTACTGACCATGGTATTACTGTGCTCAATTGGCCTGCCAACTCTCCTGACCTGAACCCCATAGAGAATCTGTGGGATATTGTGAAGAGAAAGTTGAGAGACGCAAGACCCAACACTCTGGATGAGCTTAAGGCCGCTATTGAAGCATCCTGGGCCTCCATAACACCTCAGCAGTGCCACAGGCTGATTGCCTCCATGCCACGCCGCATTGAAGCAGTCATTTCTGCAAAAGGATTCCCGACCAAGTATTGAGTGCATAACTGAACATAATTATTTGAAGGTTGATTTTTTTTTTTTGTATTAAAAACACTTCTTTTATTGGTCGGATGAAATATGCTAATTTTTTGAGATAGGAATTTTGGGTTTTCATGAGCTGTATGCCAAAATCATCAGTATTAAAACAATAAAAGACCTGAAATATTTCAGTTGGTGTGCAATGAATCTAAAATATATGAAAGTTTAATTTTTATCATTACATTATGGAAAATAATGACCTTTATCACAATATGCTAATTTTTTGAGAAGGACCTGTATAACACCTAAGTTCTTCGCTGTTGAAGATGATGTAACAGCACATCCATCTAGAGTCAAATTATATTTTAGTGGCTTATTTTTAGAGTTTTTTGGTCCAATAATTAGAACCTCTGTTTTGTCAGAATTGAGTAGAAGGAAATTTCTGGCCATCCAATCTTTTATTTCATTAATACACTCTGCTAATTTTGAGAATTGTGAAATCTCATCAGGTTTTGAAGAAATATAAAGTTGTGTATCGTCAGCATAGCAGTGGAAACTTATTCCACGATTCCTGATAATATCTCCCAGGGGAAGCATATACATGGAGAAAAGCAGAGGCCCTAAAACTGATCCCTGTGGCACTCCATATTTTACTTTTGTTTGGTTTGACAATTCCTAATTTACATAGTCAAAGTGGTAGCGGTCTGCTAAATATGACCTAAACCATGCTAATGCCATTCCACAAATTCCAACATAATTCTCTAGCCTATTCAAGAGAATGTCTTGATCTATCGTGTCGAATGCAGCACTAAGATCTAAAAGCACTAGAAGAGAAATGCAGCCGCGATCAGATGATAAGAGCAAGTCATTTGTAACTCTGATAAGTGCAGTCTCTGTACTGTGATGAGGCCTAAATCCTGATTGAAATTCTTCATATATACTATTTCTCTGTAGAAATGAACATATTTGGGAGGATACTACCTTTTCTAGTATTTTTGAGATAAACGGGAGATTTGAAATAGGTCTATAATTAACAAGTTCTCCAGGATTAAGTTGTGGCTTCTTAATTAGCGGTTTGATAATTGCCATTTTAAAGTTTCTTGGGACATGTCCTAAGCATAGCGAGGAGTTAATGATATTAAGAAGAGGTTCTGATATTACAGGAGATACCTCTTTTAAGCGAGGTATTGCGAAGGATTGAAGTCCCAGTAAACAATTACCGTCTTTCAACGTTGAAATATGGTTGAAAATAAGTCGGTCCGCCTTGGACTGGTTTACGACGTGATTTCAACTAAGTAGTTTCGGCTGGACTGTTTGACTACGTGTTTTCAACTGATCATCTAAGATGTTCAACTGATAATCTAACAGCTAGGATAATTGTTCTAGGCTACATGCTAAAACAACGGAGAAAACAAACTACCAAACCATGTTTATTATTATCTCAAATAAATGTAAAGACTTTTACATATTCCGTAATAAAAAAAATATATATATATATATATATATATATATATATATATATATATATATATATATATATACAGTATATATATATATATATATATATATATATATATATATATATATATATATATATATATATATTGAAACTGCGATTGAGGTAAGTGCAATGAGGATTCATACTTGGAAGAATTACCACACCCCAGCTGGTGGCGGTAATGCACCATTAAATTTAGTTGCCAACCGCCATAAAACCGAAAGAAGAAGCAAATTGGCGCGCGCGCGAATCTGTATTATTCCACCCATCAAGCCAACCGCCAGAAAGCTCTTCACGCGTCGTAAGCAGCTGTGTAAAGTAAGTAGCTATGACAAAATAATTAGCTATGATGGCAAAATAAGTGTAACGTTATAAACATTTACCTTATTTTAACCAAACTGATGCTTCTCACTTCAACTGTTCACTTAATGACATCTCAAGTTTCCCATTCGAAAATCATCAAGTAATAAAAAAATTGATCAAAAATAGCCACAATCCAATCGCTCAAGTAACAAAGCTGATGAGTGAGATTGAAAATGCAAAGAAAGGCATCAACAAGCATCAAGAGACAAGGTCATGTTTTTATATGTCAACAAAAGATAAAGACCGCTGCTTTATGCTTCACAATGAAAGTTTTGCATTTGTGAAGGAAAAAAGGCAAGGTATGTGATGTGCTGAGCCAATAGGACACAAGAGACTTTTTTAAGAAGCCATGTGAGTCAAGACTATTCAATATAGTCTATGTTCAAAGAAAACGGACAAAGACAAAGTTATTGCAATCCGAAGACCTTTACCGGAAGGTTGCTTGTCTCCCTTGTGAACAAGGGCATGTCCTTTTTCCTCTGCTCCATGGAATGGAGCTCAGGAAATGAACACAAATAACGTATGTAATATTTACTATTATTCAAAATAGTAGTGCACTGTTAGCATCATGTAGAAAAAAAATGTGTAGTTCTAAATTAAATAATCTAATTGTGTTTCAGGCAATGGTATACGCACGGGCTGTTTGGGTGGAGAATGGGCAGCAGATGGAAGGAGTTTTGCCATTGAACTGGATCGACACAGAGACCAAAGTGGTGCGATGGCCTCTAAAAAACGTGTCTGTGGCACATAAGCGCCTTTTACAACCACAGGAGGACTGGTTAAGCTTTGAATTTGTTAAAGTCAAAGTGACATCAGGTGATAAAAAATATTTTGAGTGTTATTTCTGCCATGTTTTTACCATTTATTTTTCAGTTAAAATACTATAATACCATAATACTACTATTGCTAGTGGTGTTTGTTTTCATTCTTGATTTTTAGTAAGCCGACAGGAATGTGAAAAATATAATTACACCTCAGCTCAAACCGAAGAGGAGGACACAGTCAGTCAAAAGAGAATGAAGAAAAGAAGGAAATTTGAAGATTATGTTCAAGGTAATTTATTTGGTCCTATTTAAGGACATGCATTAAACAATTAACGTATAATGTAAACAATCACATATCATAAGTGACAAATATAATATTGGCAGGGTCAGATTTGTCTGCTGAGGAGGATGAGTCCTTGCCAGACAAGAAAAAGGGTGAGTACAGTTTAATTAAGTTGGCTGTGTATTAGTATTCAACGTTATCTTACTGTGATTAATTTCATTGTGCATGTTTTGTCAAGAGGATACAGTGTTGCTTCCGGTTCCTCCGCCAAAGCTCTCACATAGGGGTGAGTAAAATATAGTTAGCTGGGCTGATCCAGTGGTATAATTCAGTCATCAAATTTCAGGGAATGGTTGGCAATATGAGTTTTTCTGTCATTTAAGTTGCTGTATGCTTCTGGTATTGGAATTTCTTTTAACAACCACAGGACCAAATGCAATGCTGCTCCAGTTACCTGCACCCCCAGAACTGGCTAACACCGCCATTAGACAACCAGAGAGTCCTGCATCTTCGGACAGTAATTTCATGTTTTTATTTATTCTACTTTACTTGCTCACAATGCAAATGGAATATAAAGTATTTTTAAGTCTGGGCTCAAAACAGTCTTTCAACTTTCCTGTTCCTTTTTCAGTTTCTGGATGTTCTCGTCCAACGCTTCACCGTTCACCCACAAGGTCTGAATCAACAGAAGCATTTAGTCCAGTGTCAGCCAGTAAGTCAGTAAAAATGTTTTTACAACCCTCTACATACACCTTGGCAATAGAATCACCATGTCCATGATCAGTTGCATTCTTCATAGTTGTCAATTCTCCTACCTCACTTATGGCGCTTTTCCATTACCAGTACCAGCTCGCCTCGGCTTGCCTCGACTCGGCTCGCTTTTCGCTCCGTTTTCCATTGCAGACAGTACCGCCACAAATAGTACCCGGTCATCATAGCGACGCCGCAGGAAACTGCCGTGACGTAATCTTATACGCGACACACATCCGCTACCCACACACACAGGACAATGGAGGAAATCGAGTGTATGCTGTTTTTGATCCTCGGGATGTGGCTGTTTCTCACAGCAAGAAGACAAACGTTGTTTCATGAGAGGCTGAGGGCAGCAAAACAAAACACTGCTGAAAAAAACAGGAGAGTTTGGGAATTACTACAGAGTTCAGACTACTGAGACTAATCCGGTTGTTCAAAGCCGACGTAAGAGGGTAAGTTATGCTAACATAGCTAACGTTTGCATATGTGTAAATACTATACTATATGCAAAGTATTTAATCAACTTTATAGCTACCAGTATTACGTACTAAAATGTGCATGGTTTATGTGTTTCAGATCTGTTTAGCTTTGCAAAGTCGCCGCGGCAGACCGCCTGTTTGGGCTTTCAACCGAGCTACCGAGTGGTGGGATGTTATTGTTCCTGGTTTCACAAACGCGCAGTGGGTTCAGAACTTCAGAATGTCGGAAGAAACATTCATATATTTGTACAACAAACTGCGCCCAGTGATGGAGAGACAAGACACAAGCTTCCGCAAGTGTGTTCCTCTAAAGAAGAGAGTGGCCATCGCACTATGGAAGCTTGCGACCGGTTCAGAGTACAGAACTATCGGCCATCTTTTCGAGTAAGCATAACAACTGTTTGCCGGTGTGTTCAAGAGTTCACTGCTGCTGCAGAAACGTTGTTGGTTCCCGAACAAATCCGTTACCCAGACCAGGAGAAGTTTGAAGAAATGGCTGCCTACATTGAGAACAGATGGGGCTCCCGCAGTGTGTTGGTGCTATTGATGGATCACACATACCCATTTTGGCACCACAGGAGTACCACTGTGACTATTTCAACCGTAAAGGCTGGCACTCCATCGTCTTTCAAGGTGTTGTAGATGGAAAAGGACTGTTCTGGAACGTGTTTGCAGGACTGCCTGGCAGCTTGCATGATGCTCGTGTTTTAAGACTGTCCACATTGTGGGAGTTGGCCAGCCGTGGCAACCACTTTCCAACTTACACCAGGAATATTGGTGGAGTGAATGTTGCCTGCTACATCCTGGGAGATTCTGCCTATCCCCTGCAGAACTGGCTCCTAAAGCCATTCACTGACACTGGACGGCTGACAGTAGAACAGCAGATCTACAACAAGAAAATATGTCGAGCACAGGTAGTGGTTGAAAACGCTTTTGGTAGACTGAAGGGAAGGTGGCGTTGCCTCATGAAAAGAAATGACTGTGATGTTACAATTGTGAAATCTATGATTCTTACTTGCTGTGCTTTGCATAACCTTTGTGAGAGTCACGGAGAGGACTATGACAATGACTGGGATGAACCTGCAGCAGCAGAGCCTGTGGTGGCAGTGGCACAGGGTGTTGAGGAGGAGGGCAGAGACGTACGAGAGGGTCTGATGCGTTATTTTAATTGCTAAATAAATACATTGTCATTAAATATGTTGTCTCTGCAGTTTTTCATTAAAGGTTATCACAGTATACAATCTGAAAATACTTGTTCAAACCCTTGTAAAAAAGCAAACCATCAAAAAAAGACACTGTTTGTAATAAGTTTCAAAAAGGTTTTATTTAAACACGCATACAAATAGAAAAAATATAATATTAATATAAATTCACACATCCAACTATATACATATGTTACATGTATTGCAAACATTAAATGAAAATAAACAAAGGGGTTTCAGTCCAGGGGCGGTGGAACAGCATCCCACGGTTCAGTGCCTGGACAAGCTGGCTCAGGGTTCCCAGAAAGGCCTGGTTGAAGGACGACATTGCAGCAATCTCCTCTCTCCTTAAAGCCGCTTCGAGTTCTCGGGCATGTGCTGCATCATCGAAGTGCCATCTGTAAATGGCGCTCCCGCTGTGCCCGGTTCAACTCCAGCTGCTCGACATCCGATGTCTGCATCTCCCTCAGGACAGTCAGATGCTCCTGTTCCCTCTTTCGTTTCCTCCGTCCTGGCCAAAAAATAATTACAATGAATGAGTTATAAAGAAAAACGGACAAGTCACGTTTCATTCAAAGGTTGTGTGTGTTTTAAATTGTTCACATGTATTATCATTACTGCTGCTACACAAAAAAAGACAAGCCCACAACTTACTATTACTTATATAGTATATGTAACGACTTAACATCTGAGCCCAACTATTTTAGTAAATGTCAACTTTAAAATACTATGTGTACAGTATAGGTGTACACTGTGTATGTCTGGAAAGTTATAAAAATACTGAACAGGTATATTAATGAATCCTGTATTCCCATAACTGGGAATGCTTCCTGTTGTTATGCAAGTAAATTTACGTTATTAATGAGTTATTGATACGATTAATGATATATTAATAAGTGTGTATAGATTCACAGACAACAGGCTAGAAGGGTTTACTTTTTCTCAATTATACTAACCGGTTGCTGGTGTCGACGCTGCTGCGGGTCTCGGTGTCGACGCTGCTGATCTTGTTGGTGTCGATGGTGCCACTGGTTCTGGTGCCGACGTGGCATCAGTGGGTGTCACTGAACCATTCTCGCTCGTCGAAAATGAATCTTAGATAGAAAGATCATACAAAAGTCAACACAATACGAAAATAGCAATGGCAGATAGTTAGCAGCTAGCTAGAGGTAGCAGCAATTGTTATCTGCGACACAAGTTTACAGTCTTCGTTGTTATAAGTGAGCTTCAGCTTTTCAAAAGCCAGCCTACAGAAAACATAACTCTCGAGCTGAGTGCGCCTACAGAATTAATGTAATGTAAACTTAAAACACTTACCATCCTTCATCAGCGAGGTTATTCTGGATACTCCGTCTGGCGCGCGCAATGATGACGCAGTGAATAGTGACGATTCTCTCTGACCAATCAGCAGTCGGCATTGTTTTTACGTCACATTTTGGTATCGCCTCAGCCCGCTCAGAACCTCGCCGAGGTGGTATCGAAAAAAGTACCCGAAAGCAGGTACAGGTACAACTTTTACACAGTGGAAAACCAAACAAAGTCGAGTCGAGTTGAGCCGAGGCGAACTGGTACTGTGTAGTGGAAAAGCGCCATTATAGGAGCAGCTGTCTTTAAAAACTTTTTCAATGAGCTTCAACGCTGTTTTCTTTTTTTTTTTTTTTCGTTTTTTCTTCAGGATCTAGGGGTTCTCGCACACCTCAGCGTGGAGTTCGAATGCCATCACAATCCAGGAGCAGAAAAGATCGGGCATCCTCATCCAGTGAGTCCATGATCAGTTGCATTCTTCATAGTTTTTAAAGACAGCTGCTCCTGCAATAAGTGAGGTAGGAGAATTGAGAACTATTTCAATGAGCTTCAACGCTGTTTTTTTTTTTTTCTTCAGGATCAAGGGGTTCTTGCACACCTCAGCGTGGAGTTCGAATGCCATCACAGTCCGGGAGCAGAAAAGGTCGGGCATCCTCATCCAGTGAGTCCATGATCAGTTGCATTCTTCATAGTTTTTAAAGACAGCTGCTCCTGCAATAAGTGAGGTAGGAGAATTGACAACTATTTCAATGAGCTTCAACGCTGTTTTTTTTTTTCTTCAGGATCTAGGGGTTCTTGCACACCTCAGCGTGGAGTTCGAATGCCATCACAGTCCGGGAGCAGAAAAGTTCGGGCATCCTCATCCAGTGAGTCCATGATCAGTTGCATTCTTCATAGTTGTCAATTCTCCTACCTCACTTATTATAGGAGCAGTGGTCTTTAAAAACTATTTTAATGAGCTTCAATGCTGTTTTTTTTTTCTTCAGGATCTAGGGGTTCTCTCACACCTCAGCGTGGAGTTCGAATGACATCACAGTCCAGGAGCAGAAGCTTATTCCCCATGTCTCAAGCTAGTACGTCCATGGTCAATATTTATTATTGTATCATTCTTTAATAAGCATAAAGTAAGATTTATAAAATACTTGACAAAAATAAATTTAATGTGTTTTCTTCCACAGAATACCAGAAGTCAGTGCTTGGAAAGCTAGTTGAACTTCTAGATGAGATAAAGAGTCGGGAGGCACTATGAGCCCCTGAATTCGGCTGTCCATGTTGCTAGACTAGAAACCTTAGAAGAGTTTGCTCAAGAAGAGGCACGTCTCAAGGACCGCAACCTCTGGGAACAAAGGGTATGATTTATACAGAAATTGGACTAAACTCAATTAGATGTTAATTAGGCTAGACCCCCAAGTCTCCAAAAAGTCTAAATGATCTATATTGTACAAAAAGATGCTTTTCTCGTGCATCTGTTAACATGCACAGCTTTATATAATGTGTAATTGAGGGACACACAGTGCTCGAATTTTCGTATAGGCGTATTTTCATGCCTTTATATTAGAGGTATACTGTCCCATAATATTTTGCATGGACTCAACATGTATGGAGGAGTCAACATGACCAGTTCCCATTTAAGCTCAATCTGGCAACAGTCAGTATATTACCAATACCATGGGTTTATTCATAATGTATTGAGTGGCTTTTCATGTGTCATGTACAGGTGTCCCAGCTCTCAAAGGTGGGAGGGAGGAACGATAAAGACTGCGTCCATAAAGTGATGGACAGGTATTAAACAAATGTCACATGCTCAGAATATAGAATGTAATTATGCAGTTACATTTTTACTCATTGCCTGCTCTGTTTGCCCTCCTCTTAGCACATAGAAAAGCAAAAATGCGGAAAGAGATGATTCATTAGGAGTAATGCAAGCATAAAGGAATATTTGTAGAATGTAGGCATGGACCTCACCCTATGAGTTTGTGCATGTATTCTCAGGCTTTTCACCAACAGCCTAATGGCATCTTTCAACATGAAGGGGCGGGGTAGCAGTGAGAAAAAAGCCTTCCAGTATACCACTTTTTACTCTGTGGTAAAAGGTAACTGCATTTTTCATGTTTATATATATATATATATATATATATATATATATATAAAATTTAGCTTACCAATTGTATTTCTTTTGGAAAGGTATGCAAATCCATGCAATTGTCAATTGATTAAATGTAAATACAATGTGTAGGAGCCTTAATGATGTAAGACGGGGTTTATTCATGCACCATCTAATATATTTTCTTTTGCAGCTACAGTAATGAAGTGGAGTAAAACTGCCACAGAAGTTGAAATCAGGGCTGCTATGGCGGAGACACTTAAACATGCTCCCGGGAGAGCTGGAGGTGGAGGTCGCAAAGTGTGAACATTTGTAGTGTACATTTTCTGAGTTGTTTTGTGTTGACTCTTGGAATGTGCTTTTGGAATGTGAAATCTGCGTTGGTTACTGGTTTATTGCACTATTTTAAAATGTGTTGTTTTAATAAAGCTATTCTAAGCTAACTCTTTAAAGCTTTGTTTCATTCATATGTTAATCTAAAATGTTATTGGCATATTAATGTGTTGGACTTGAGAATTGTCAATAGGCATCGAGTAAACGTTGAAGATCGACCTGTTTTCAATGTTGAAAAGTCGGACAAATTTGACGTCTTTTCAATTTTCATTTTCAACCTTCAGTGGACCGTAATTAGACGTTGAAGATTTACGTCTATTCAACGTCTAATAGACGACTTTTTGCTAGCTGGGGTTGCACATGAGGGAAATTATTCGACATTGTTTTCTGAGGTGCTATGACAGATGATTGCATAATTCCAATTTTATTTCTGATTATTTCAACTTTATCTGTGAAGAAATTCATGAAGTCATTACTCTTGAGCTGTGACGTAATATCTGGTTCGGTTGAGGCTTTATTCCTAACCAATTTAGCCACAGTACTGAATAAACATCTAGGATTGTTGTGGTTATTTTCTATGAGTTTACTAAAATATGCTGACCTGACAGCTTTGAGTGCGTGTTTGTAGCTACAGACACTATCCTTCCATGCACCCTGAAATACTTCTAATTTTGTATTTTTCCACATGTGCTCCATTTTCCGAGCTGCTCTCTTGAGGGCGTGAGTGTGACCATTGTACCATGGTGCAGAGCTTATTTCTTTAATTTTCTTTAATCGAAGTGGGGCGACAATATCAAGAGTGCTAGAGAAGACTGCATTTATATTTTTTGTTATTTCATCAAGTTCTTCTGGGCTTTGGGGTTTATTGAGTGTATGAGATAGCTTCACTAATACTCTTCCAGATCTATCTTTAGAGGTCAAAAGAATAGTTCTACCTGAACGATAGTGTGGTGTAGATTGAGTAACATTAGCTGATTGCAGCATACATGAGACGAGGTAATGATCCGAGATGTCATCGCTCTTCTGCAGAATTTCTCAACATCGACTCCATATGACAGAATTAAATTTAGCGTATGATTATGGCGATGAGTTGGTCCTGTTACATTTTGTCTGACTCCAAGAGAGTTGAGAATATCGATAAATGCTAATCCCAATGTATCATTTTCTTTATCTGTGTTAATGTTGATTAAAGCTCTATCTACAGTAACTACAAGATCTGATAAAAAAATTAGCAAATTCACCAAGGAAATCAGAATAAGGTCCGGGTGATCTATATACATTGTAGCAAGGACAAAAGACGACAGAGATTTTTTTTATTTATATCTGACGGTGTCACATTAAGCATTATTAGTTCAAAAGACTTACATTTATATCCTGTCCTCTGAGTAACACCACAAACGTCACAGAAAATTGTAGCAACACCTCCTCCTCAACCCTTCAGATGTGGCTCATGTTTATAACAATAACCTGGGGGAGTAGATTCATTTAAACTAATATATTCATCTGGTTTAAGCCAGGTTTCAGTCAATCAGAGCGCATCCAATCTATGATCTGTAATCTTTTAATTAACAATTAGTGCTTTGGTAGAAAGAGATCTAATGTTTAGTAGCCCTATTTTTATATGATGTGTATTTTTTATTTGTTTGTTTTGTTCAAGTTTGACCTTAATCAATTTTTTTCTAAATTATTTAGTGAGGGTATTGTGTTTGGTAGATCGGGCAACAGATACAGTCTCTATGAGTTATCTAGGTGATACAGTCTCTATGTGTTGTAGTTTATGTGACCTGTGTGACGTCTCAAGGCGGCAAGCAGATGTTTGGATTAACCAGTTTGTCTGCTTCCTGACCTGGGCCCCAGGTTTATCCCAATTTATCATTATTAAGACTATGAGCCAAATTACTAGAGAGGGGAATGGCACCTTCCCTGGAGGGATGGAGTCCATCTCTCTTTAGCAGGTCAGGTCTACCCCAAAAACTCTTCCAATTGTCTATAAATCCTATTCTATTCTGATGTCTGGTAGGGACCTGCCTTACAACAACCTACAAGCCCACAGTTCAGCCTCTTGCGGACAGTCTGAGAACTGATGGAGAGATTGTGCTTTCCTGGTGTAACTCGGGTAGTTGTTGTTGCCATCCTGTACCTGTCCCGCAGGTGTGATATTCGAATGTACTGATCATGTGCAGGTGTTGTTACACGTAGTCTGCCACTGTAGCGCTGTCTTGGGCATCTCACAGTATGTACATTGCAATTTATTGCCCTGGCCACATCTGCCGTCCTCATGCCTCCATGCAGCATGCCCAAGGCACGTTAACGCAGATGAGCAGGGACCCTGGGCATTGTTCTTTTGGTGTTTTTCACAGTCAGTAGAAAGGTCTCTTTAGTGTCCTAAGTTTTTACAACTGTGACCTTAATTGCCTACCGTCTGTAAGGTGTTAGTGTCTTAACGACCGTTCCTCAGGTGCATGTTCATGAATTGTATACGTTTCATTGAACATGGAAAACATTTTTTAACCCTTTACAATAAAGATCTGTAAAGTTATTTGGATTTTTACAAAATTATATTTAAAATACAGTGTCCTGAAAAAGGAACGTTTCTTTTTTGCTGAGTTTGTTTATTGTTTTTACTCTTTAATGTTCATCACTTTGTCCTACAGTGTATTTTTAAAGGGCATTTATAAATAAATGAGACTTAAGGCTTCCCAAGTCTGTTCCTCGAACTACCAAAAGTCTCTATGTGTTGTAGTTTATGCAACCTGTGTGATGTCTCATGGCAGCCTGCAGACAGATGACAAAGCCAGTCTGTCTGCTTCCTGACCTTGGCCCCAGTTAGTAAAATACTATCACTGTTAAGACTATAAGCTAAATTACTAGAGAGGAGAGCGGCTACTTCCCTGGAGGGATGAAGACCGTCTCTCTTTATCAGGTCAGGTCTACATTAAAAACTCTTCCAATGGTCTATAAATCCTCTGCTATACTCCAGACACCACTCAGACATCCAGTGACACTAATCTACTATAAATCTCATCACCAAAACGACCAGGGAGGGGGCCAGAGCATATTACAGTGTCTGACATCGTTTCTGCAAGTTCACAAACCTCTTTAACATTTTCTTTAGTGATCTCCAATTGGCGAAGCTGGAATCTTTAGTGCTGGCATGAATCAACAATCTTAGAAAATCTACGTTTAGCGGATTAGTGTCTGCCCGTAGGTTCTTAATCACTTGACCGTTGGACCTCCCTGCTGTGTTAATGGTTCCAGTAACAAGAAAAAAGGATCCAACATGACCAAGGTGGGCTCTTGTGTTTTCATCAAGTCACCAATAAGCTGCTTCTTTAACTGAAGAACTGACAAGAGGTCAAGTTGATCTGAACGTTTTCATCTGTGATCACACTCGGTTGCATATCGTCACAAATGCTGATTGCAACAGTATTGATTGTCAACAAGCATTTTTCCTGCATTTATTTTTATTTTTTACCAGTAACAAACTAATAAAATCAGAAAAACGAGGCACAACGTCTGTTTTAATTTAACGTAATTTCTTTACTTACTGAGAGCTGCATATGGACATCAGGCAAGTCTAGAGGGGATAAATTACACAGTCACACAAGTTAAAGTTACCCCATGAATCAAATCCTAAATCACTCTATTACAATTGTTTATGCTCACGTGGTACTCCTGCTGCCATTTCAGCAAGCTCCATGAGACAGGGGATAAGAGAGGGAGAGCTGCAGTGAGCTGGTATGTTTGTCAGCCCTCCACCATTTTTATTTGGCAAGTGTGTCACACTACCGACTGAAGAGAGCGAGACCTCAGCAAATCAGTCTACATTTGTAACACTCTCAGCCAAAATAGTGTTGTTTGGAGTTTATTTGGACTGCTCACATAATACAATAACACTGGAAAATTAAACAACCGTTCATGGCATTTATACAGTATATTCACTTAAAATTCCATTATTTGGACAGTTAAATGTGACTGGAATTTGAAGTGCACAATAATCAGACTAGGACAGGAAATAAAAAAAACGATGCTGGCACTATTTGACAAACGCTATCACAAAAATGATTAAAACTGCTACTCCTAAATATTAAAAACATCCCTGCACAAATTGTGGCATTTCATGCTCACAGTAAAAACTTTGTACTATACTTTTTTGAGACAGAGGAGTTAATTGGCTGAAACTCTTTCCACATGAAGGGCAGATGTGTGGCATCTCTCCATTATGCATGCTTGCATGTTCTTTGAAGGATTGTTAAACTGTAAAACTCATTCCATGAGTTGAGCACTTACAATGTTTTTTCCTATATGTATTCTTTCATGCTTTTTCAAGCATGCGACTCTAGCAAAGGCTTTCCCACACTCAAAGCACACATGAAGTTTCTTATTGGTATGTATTTTCAGGTGCTCTTTTAAATTGCGGATCCATAAAAAACTTTTGCCACAATAAGAACACATGTGAGGCCTCTCAGTTGCATGAGTTTTGAGGTGTTTTTGGAGATGACTTGCCTCAGTGAAACTTGTGCCACACTGAGAACAGCGGTGTAATTTCTCACATGAATGCGTCTCTATATGACCTACTAGGTGTGCTTGATATGTGAAACTCTTCCCACACTGAGGGCATGTGTAAGGCTTATCTCCAGTGTGAATTCGTGTGTGAACAGCTAGGTTTCCTTTATGTGTAAAATACTTCCCACACTGAGAGCATGTGAAAGGCTTCTCTCCAGAGTGAATTCTTTTGTGAACCTCAAGGTTTCCTTTATGTGTAAAATTCTTTCCACATTGAAGGCATGTGAAAGGCTTCTCTCCAGTGTGAATCCGCATGTGCTTCTGAAGGCTTCCTCTCATTGTGAAACTCTTTCCACACTGATGGCATGTGAAAGGCTTCTCTCCAGTGTGAATTCTCATGTGATCATTAAGGTTATCTCTATGTATATAACTCTTTCCACACTGATCACATTTGTAGGGCCTCTTTCCAGAGTGAATTCTCATGTGATTCTTAAGGCTTGCTTTATGAATGAAGCTCTTTCCACACTGATCGCATGGGAAAGGCTTCTCTCCAGAGTGAACTCTAAAGTGACACATAAGTTGTTCTTTAGATGTGAAATTTTCTTTACATTGAAGGCAGGTGAAAAAAACCTGGGCTCCAGTTCTTCGCCGTCTTTTTTGTGAGAAACTTTCAGTCTCTGAGCAACTAAAAGGTTTTTCTTCAGTTTTGAAATGAGGTTCCTCATACTGATGTTTCTCCCCCAATGTCAGTTCTTGACTTTCCTCTTTCACTTCCATCAGGTCTAAAAATGAACACATTGTTAAAATTAATTTCAAGCATGATAAATGTGACATGAATAGAAATAAAAGTGACTCAATTTCAAATGGCAATTTTTTATGTGATCCTCAATTGATGTTAATTCATTTAAAATGAAATTTCAAATCTGTATATTAATATACTTTGTATATATAAAATCTGTTTCTAACATTTTCCTCTTGATTGTCCTAATTCAACTGTTATTTTACAGATTAGTTCAGCACAATTAATACATTTTCTAATCACGATTACAATTACGGGTGCCACGATTACATAATTGTTAAAAGTCACGATTACAGATGTCAACTCGTGTTAATCTGCGATTCTGTAGAGCAGCATGTTATACTGTGCAAGTTAAATTGAACAACTGTTTCTGCACCATCATGCAACAACACAAATGTATTCAACCATCTAAAATCTAAAAGTGTCTTAGCGTGAAGTAAAAAGCACCAAGTCAAGCGAGAATTTACCCAGCAGGTTCCCAAATGCAAATGGAGATAACTGAAGCGATAACCTATTTCTTTGCAAAAGACATGGTGCTGATTAATACGGTTTGCAGTGCGGGGTACTTAAGCACATAAACACACTGGATAAGAGATATGTCATCCCCTCCCGCAATCATTTTTCTCAAGTTGTGGTACCTTCACTTTATTCAAAATGCCGGGAAGGCCTTGAATCAGATCTGCAAAAAATAGTGTTCTATTCCACCACGACTGATTTATGGTTGAGCACAACAATGGAACCATATATGAGCCTAACAGTTCATTACATCGATGACGAGTTTCAACTGAAAAGCAGATGCTTGCAAACGTCCTATTACCACAAGATCACACTGAGGATGCGATCGCTCATAGATTGAAAGAGATGCTGGCTGCCTGGTGTTCAAAGGAGGAGCAACAATTCTGCATCACTACAGACAACGCAGCAAATATAGTGAATGCCGTTGCTATTAATAAATGGACCAGACTCCAGTGTTTTGGGCACAGGCTGCACATAGCAATTGGTGAGTAGCCTGCTATTACTTAAGAATATGATAACATTTATCCCAAAAATGTACACATACTATTATTATTATGCCATTGCAATACCATTATATACTTGTCTAACAGTCCAGGGTTATTCAACTCCTGTCCTGGGGACACCACCCTCCCACAAAGGTTTAGATGACTCACTAATTAAAACACCTGATTCAACTCATAAGCTTTTTAGTGTTAAATAGTGTGACGTCTAAAACGTACTAGGAGGGGACAGGACTGGATTTGAAAACCACGATATAGGCAGTAATATTCTTATTTTTTGACAGCATAGCTATGTAAGCACATACATTGCAATTATAATGCATTTAGTGATGGAACAGTAGCATGAAACAACTTCATAACTTCTGTGTATTGTAATGCTGTTATTTGATGATTAAACTATCACTATAAATATGTTGTCAACTATAATATAAATGTTAATGTAATTTTAAATGTAATCTGTTTAATTGTAAATAAAATGTATAGCTTAGTGAACTATGTTTTAGAAAATGCTTTGAAAGACGGATGGATTAACGTGCACTGAATATGTGCAAAAAGGTTGAGGGGTGCTTCTCCTATAGCTGGAGATGAAGGAGGGAGTTGTCCAAGGCCCAGAAAGAGCTTAGGTTACCTGAACACAAACTTAAGATGGAGTGTCCAACAAGGTGGGTATCAAATCAAGCAATGATTGACAGGGTGCTGGAACAACAGAGTGCCATTTCTTGTGTTCTGTCCATGGACAAAACAATCAGACACCTTGTCCCCACATGGCAGGATATAGAAGTCCTTGAGGCAGTCAACAACTCCCTTTCTCCTCTTGCTGAATTTACTGATGCTCTTCAGGAGAGCAATATGTGAAGCCTGTTCTTCACTTGTCCAACAATACAATCTTGGCAGAGGAGGGAGAAACAGAACTCTCAAAATGCATCAAGAGGAAGATCCTGGACTACCTGAATAAGAAGTATGATGGTCCACAGATAGAAGAGGTACTTGATATGGCTTCTGTTGTTGATCCCAGATTCAAGCTTATGTATGTCAATGAAGACAGAGTTGAAGCTGTCAAGATTCGTTTGAGAACTGAAATGGCATCAATATCTAGTCATGAAGGTAATTATAATTTTAGGTTGGGTGTGCCATATAGGCTAATGTAATTTAGTTTGGACCATTTTCAGTATTAATTAAAAATAGGCATTCCTGTAGTAGTGGTAGTAGTATATAACAGTCTTTTATGAATGAATCAACATTTTTCCTTGGTTTATTAAAAGCCTCAACCATCTGTGACTGTGAGTGAGGAAACAGATGACCAAAATGCACCAGCACTAAAAAGAAGACCAAAAAAACATTGGGTAGTTTCTTTAAAGTGGATGAGGACCACAGGACAGCATCATCATCTTCTCACTCCAGTCTGCAAGACATGGCCATAACTGCTGAGCTAAAGTCTTATTTTCTCTCTGCTGCTGTTGATAGTGAGGAGGATCCTTTGGTCTGGTGGAAGGAACATCAAAAGCAATTCCCAACACTCTACAAGTAGGCACAAAAATATTTGTGCATTCCTGCCACAAGTTTAATATTTGTTACCATGATTATGTTTTAAAGGGAAAATCATTGGCAGTACAGTCACACAGTGCAGCAGTGTTCATGATTACATGATAAAGTTTATGATTTACCTTAATTACATTAAGTACAATAGCGTGAAACATTATACATTTTTGTCACGTTGTATTGCGCATGCTGCAGCTGAGCAATCTGAGACAATGAGCCCCATGATGTCCAAGGAAGACTTTGGAAGTTTTCGTTGTCCGTTATCTGCATTATTTCCAAATGTTCCACAGTTGCTGCAGATTTCTTCTCACCTCAGGGCTCAACGCTAAGTATTTTTTCTACAGTACTTCAGATTTTTTTCTGGCCCTGGCAAAATTTTCACTGGCCCCAACACAAAAATTACAAATCCCTGTTTTTACCATCATACCATATATATATATTTTTTTACATATTTTATGTTTTTAATACACTATCCCCCAGGGGCCCGGGTAGCTTAACCAGTAAAGATGCTGTTCGAATCCAGGGTGTGCTGAGTGACTCCAGCCAGGTCTCCTAAACAACCAAATTGGCCCGCTTGCTAGGGATTGGAGAGTCACATGGGGTAACCTCCTTGTGTTCATCTATAATCTCACACTGGATTGTCAACATATTCTCCTCAATAGAACTACTATATATATTTCATATACTCTTACTTATTGTATATTGTGTATTCTATATTGTGTGTATTGTCTACTGTACATTGTATATAATTATTGTGTTGTGTAAGTATGTGTACATTTGATATGTAAATTGTGTTGTGCAAGTATGTTGTTTACTGTAATTGGTATATGTCTCGTCACTGTCATGACTGCTATGTTGCTCGGAACTGCACACAAGAATTTCACCTACTGTTGCACTTGTGTACATGGTAGTGTGACAATAAAGTGATTCGATTTGATTTGATAATGTGATTTGCTCTCAGTGGGGAACGTGGCGTGTTGTGTGTGGATGCTTCTACACGCCCTATGTCTCCAAGGTAAAAACCATGTGATAAGAGGCGCAGATTGGTGGTCTCAGACGCGGAGGCAGCTGGGATTCGTCCTCCGCCACCCAGATTGAGGCGAATCACTACACAACCACGAGGGCTTAAAAGCACATTGTGAATTGGGCATACCAAATTGGGAGAAAAAAAGGAAAAAAAGAAAGCACTGATTCAAAGGGGTTAGACATTTCTATCACAGTTCACACCAGTGCTCGAATTGAGGGGGGGCTGGGGGGATCCGGGACCCCCCATAAGGTATTAGGGACCCCCCATAAGAAGTAAAAAATAGAATTAGGGGGGTCCCTCAGATATTTCTATTTTAGTAAAAAATAATAATAACAAATCTGATTAAATGCATGCAATGGATACGGTAAATTTCGTGAATTGATTATTTACAATAATTTTTTTTAAAGTTGGCTAGTTGCCATGTCTCTTTAAAATGTAAACGCCCGCCCACATCTAAAGAGTGCTGTGCGCATGACATCGTTGACTGACAGGACTGTTTGATTGGCGCCGCTCCGTTGAAGCTAATTTTAACTTTTAAAAAATGGAGAAAAATAAACCTCCACTCGAGGTCGGGAAGAGAAAGCTTTTTACCGACTTTTTCGAGGGGTAATTGTCTCTCTCTATATATCTTTCTACTTTATATCTACCCACACCATATCGGGGCTTTTGTATTCCTTGCGTAATTGGAAACATTTAGGCTTAAGTTACTATTTTTTTCATTATTAATAGTCCTGGTTCTACGGGAGTGCTAGAGATCTCGACGGAGATGGATAACAGCTTTTTAGTAAAGGGAGCGATGTGTGCTTTCTATGCTTTCTAATTTCCATTCAGAATTTGTATAAATCTTGTTTTTCATGCTGCCAGCCAGGACCAATGGCCACGTAAACACAAAGTTTCGGGAATTACATACGCATTTATGCGGGATTCACTCTTGAAATAGCAATAATTGACATTGATTGCCATGGCATTGTTTGTTTCTGAATAAAGCAGCCTTTTTCACTGAAATGGTCGTTGAATAGTTGCTGACTTACTCACTCATAACAGTGCTTTTCCGCCACCTACTGGACGTAACTATGTAAAAATCGCATGTGATGAAATAGTTGAAAAATCCCCACCAACACACAGACTGACAGCCTGTTTTGTCACAATCTATATGTTTAATATCTAATAAACAAGTTTCATCCATTTAATCATTTAATCTTTAAAGTATTTTGGAACAAACATTATTATCACAGTGTCACATAATCCACATTAATCATCCAGTTGTTTTTAGGGTAAAAACTACATTGGTAAAAAAAGCTAGAATCATTCTGTTGGATGTACACTACTGTTCAAGAGTCTCTTCTGCTCACCAAGCCTGCATTGATTTGATGCAAAATACAGTAAAAACAGTAATTTTATGAAATATTATTACAATTTAAAATAATAATACAATAAAATATCATTTATTTCTGTGATCAAAGCTGAATTTTCACCAACGTTTCTCCAGTCTTCATCACATGATCCTTCAGATCTGAAATATAAAAGCATTTTGTAGCATTATACACCACCATTTAAAAGCTTGTGGTCAGTAAGAATGTATTTTTAAAAAATGTTGGGAAAGAAATTAATACTTTTATTCAGTATGGTTGCATTGAATTGATCAAAAGTGACAGTTAAGACATTTATAATGTAACAAAAGATTCTATTTCAAATAGAAACTGTTCTTTTGAACTTTCTATTGATCAAAAAATCCTGAAAAATAAAATAAATGTTTATTACATAGTGTGATTATGACGGATCATGTGACACTGAAGACTGGAGTAATGATGCTGAAAATTCAGTGTTGATCACGCATTTTACTATATATTCACAATATTACTGTTTTTTTATCAAATCAATGCAGCTTTGAGCAGGAGAGACTTTTAAAAACATTTAAAAAATTGTATCGATCTCAACTTCTGAATGGTAGTGTATATTTCATTTCATTATGTGTATTTATTTAAAAATACAAATATTGAAACCAAAACATGGCATTGTCTAGTGTGCAGGTAAAGAGGACCTCCAAGGCAAGCACAGTCCATTCCAGTTTAGCAGAGGGCAGTGGCAGGAGCTCAGCACAGGTTAGCAGTAACAAGATCTCAGAAGAGGACAAATGCAGTGATAACAGCTTTATATGGGTCTGTACCACCAACAGCAGCTCAGCACAGATCAACAAGAGCAAAGAGCAGGTCAGCAACAGCTCAGAACAGCTAACTCCCACCAACAGCTAGGAACGGCTCAGCACCACAAAAACTCAGAGCAAGGATGTTGATAACTGGAGAAATCAGTTAGAGATATGGAGGAAACAATACTCCCCATGGCTGTACATCAATGAAATCCAGTGAATCTGGAAGCCATCTGATTATTTTCTACTGTTTTTGAGACATTTCAATGTATTTTGAAGTTACTTGCTTTTACGGGTCTTCAAGAGCCTTATATGTAGTGCCCTGGTATATTTGCCATAGTTGCTGTTTTGGGTCTGCTGCCCTCTAAATCCAGTAGTGCTTTAGTAAGTAATTTAAAAGAATAATTATATATATATATATATATATATATATATATATATATATATATATATATATACACATATTATGATCAAATATATTGTATATTTTGTATAAAGTGTATATTGCAAGACTAAACCTACATTCTCCCAGTAAAAAAAACTTGGGGACCCCCATAAGACTTCACTCAATTCGAGCACTGGTTCACACCCTATCCTACTTTTAATGCATGCTATAGAGGTGCGCATATTTTTATGTCAACCAAAGTTTATTTGAGGTGTGAGCTAAAATAAACTAATATATATTTATATATTACATAATATTTTGCCACATGTAAAAACATTACATGGTTTTTAGCTGTAGATCTTAAATTCTTGCAGTTAAATTAACCATGACATTTTTAATCGTGATTAATAGTGAAACCATATTATCCCGGCATCCCTAGTCTAAACTGTCACTGAAACAGTATTTAATGTCGAACTTTAGACCTATTAGACTTCAATCAAACAGTGCAGTTACTGACAGGTGTTTCATATGACAATGTGTAGTTAAAGATTCACAAACATTCTGTTGTAATGGTGTAATTTATGGTGTAATTTTTTAAAAGAATAAATGAATGAAATATGCCATTATATTTATTGTTTGTTTAGATTTTTAATTTGAAATATAATTACTGTAAGATCAATAATTGGATTGCATTTATGTCTCTAAAAACAAACATTTTTACAAGAGTTGTATTAAATTCATCTCGTATTTGTTCTATCTGCTCTGTAGAAATCTAAAATGGTCTCATCATTTGGCTACAGACTGCATAAGACAGGAATCATTACTGGAACTTCCAAATGAAGGCAAAACACGCCTTCCAAATGGACCTTTCGCAGTCCAGTGCATCAAACGCTACATAGGAGCTTTCCCTAGTGTGTAAGTGCCCTTTGCACAGTGCAGTTGAAGCCTGGTTTTCATGCTAGTGTAGACAGCACAGAATCTCGCACAAGTGATGCACTCTGCTCTATTCTAGTGTAATTTTGGATTGTGCGCTTCAACCGGGCTTCCCTCGCTATAAGCGCTCCAGAGATGGGATAGTGCAGAGTAGTGCTGCACAATTAATCATATCGCAATCGCGATGTCAGCCTGTACGATTATATGATGGCAAAATGCTGCGATTATATTAAATAAATAAGTGCGTGTGTGGACGTGACAGCCCATTCTCTCTGAGAGCTGTTTGCCCATTTTCTACACCGCTAATAAAAAGATGACAGTCAGTCTCAGTTTAGGGAGTGGCACATGTGGACATGTCATGTGAGTTTCCGGTGTTCAGCATGGAAATCAGGTGAAGATGGATGCCGAGCAGACCGACACTGAACTGGTGGCCAGAAAAAATAACACAGAAACACAGATTACAGCTTGGCGATATATCTTTATTTCATCAATAATTAAAGTTCAAATAATATGGGAGCGTGTCATGTAAATAAGCACAAACTCCAAAACTGTCATTCTCTGTGCGGTCAGAACTGCTTCAACCAGTCGCAGAAGAGACACAATCTGAGTGGGAGTCGAGACCGGGAGAGATATAAAGTTCTGCCGGGTGATGTGCACTCTAACACAGAGTCTCATCTCTCACCCCTGCTGTCTGGCGCTCGCAATGTCAACATCACGAGATCATCATGATAAGATCAATCTTATGTGAAAAAGAACACTAAAATGACAACAACAATAAAATGTGTGTGTGTGTGTATACAGGTCCTTCTCAAAAAATTATCATATTGTGATAAAGTTCATTATTTTCCATAATGTAATGATAAAAATTAAACTTTCATATATTTTAGATTCATTGCACACCAACTGAAATATTTCAGGTCTTTTATTGTTTTAATACTGATGATTTTGGCATACAGCTCATGAAAACCCAAAATTCCTATCTCAAAAAATTAGCATATTTCATCCGACCAATAAAAGAAGTGTTTTTAATACAAAAAAAGTCAACCTTCAAATAATTATGTTCAGTTATGCACTCAATACTTGGTAGGGAATCCTTTTGCAGAAATGACTGCTTCAATGCGGCGTGGCATGGAGGCAATCAGCCTGTGGCACTGCTGAGGTGTTATGGAGGCCCAGGATGCTTCGATAGCGGCCTTAAGGTCATCCAGAGTGTTGGGTCTTGCGTCTCTTAACTTTCTCTTCACAATATCCCACAGATTCTCTATGGGGTTCAGGTCAGGAGAGTTGGCAGGCCAATTGAGCACAGTAATACCATGGTCAGTAAACCATTTACCAGTGGTTTTGGCACTGTGAGCAGGTGCCAGGTCGTGCTGAAAAATGAAATCTTCATCTCCATAAAGCTTTTCAGCAGATGGAAGCATGAAGTGCTCCAAAATCTCCTGATAGCTAGCTGCATTGACCCTGCCCTTGATAAAACACAGTGGACCAACACCAGCAGCTGACATGGCACCCCAGACCATCATTCCTTCTCCCCAGTCTTCCTCCAGGACTCTGGCACCTTGATTTCCGAATGACGTGCAAAATTTGCTTTCATCCGAAAAAAGTACTTTGGACCACTGAGCAACATTCCAGTGCTGCTTCTCTGTAGCCCAGGTCAGGCGCTTCTGCCGCTGTTTCTGGTTCAAAAGTGGCTTGACCTGGGGAATGCGGCACCTGTAGCCCATTTCCTGCACACGCCTGTGCACGGTGGCTCTGGATGTTTCTACTCCAGACTCAGTCCACTGCTTCCGCGAGGTCCCCAAGGTCTGGAATCGGTCCTTCTCCACAATCTTCCTCAGGGTCCGGTCACCTCTTCTCGTTGTGCAGCGTTTTTGCCACACTTTTTCCTTCCCACAGACTTCCCACTGAGGTGCCTTGATACAGCACTCTGGGAACAGCCTATTTGTTCAGAAATTTCTTTCTGTGTCTTACCCTCTTGCTTGAGGGTGTCAATGATGGCCTTCTGGACAGCAGTCAGGTCGGCAGTCTTACCCATGATTGCGGTTTTGAGTAATGAAACAGGCTGGGAGTTTTTAAAAGCCTCAGGAATCTTTTGCAGGTGTTTAGAGTTAATTAGTTGATTCAGATGATTAGGTTAATAGCTTGTTTAGAGACCCTTTTCATGATATGCTAATTTTTTGAGAATTTTGGGTTTTCATGAGCTGTATGCCAAAATCATCAGTATTAAAACAATAAAAGACCTGAAATATTTCAGTCGGTGTGCAATGAATCTAAAATATATAAAAGTTTAATTTTTATCATTACATTATGGAAAATAATGAACTTTATCACAATATGCTAATTTTTTGAGAAGGACCTGTATATATATATATATATATATATATATATATATATATATATATATATATATATATATATATATATTGGTTTTGGATAGACAAGATTGACAAATGCTTATCAATAATACTCTTATAGCTCAAATGTTTACGGTGTTCAGTGACTAAATATCAATATGACTAAATGTTACTAAAATATGACTAAAATGTCAACAGTTTTCATTGACTAAAACTACATTAAAAAGCCCAGTAAGCCAAACAACACAAAGCACAATTACAGATGTGTTTGCGAGTGTCACGCCATATGACAAGTCTTCACAGAGATATAAAGAGACATGATGCACTGTTTGCAAAGTGGGATTTCAGAAAATGATCCACACACTGGACAAGAGGTACCAGCGATAAGTAGAACTTTTTAGAAAGAGTATTTGGAAATACCAAAAAAATAAATAAATAAACACAACAGCAACAGCAACAACATCAGTTTTAGTGGCTTGAGTGAACCACACTTTTATATCCAGTTTCCTTTTCAAAAGAGTTTATACAAAGTACATGTTACATCCTGCTTAAATGTCCCTGTTTGTTTGGACAATCTTATTTTCAAGAAAATGTGTATGTTCTTATTTATTGTTCCATTTTATTTAGGTGTAATATTGAGAAAATAACAAGTTTGCAATAATGCAAATATGTTATTATTTAATTTTGTAAAAATATTATTTTAATTTGAAAACACTGCATTTTTAGTTGTTGTTGTTGCTAGTTTGTATATTTGAGTTGAGAAATACACATTTCAGCATTATCAGTAATCTATTTGTGCATTTTCCTTGATAACCAAGCAAGTTGACTCATGTTACCATTTGTTTATTATATCGCAAATCGCAATATTAGCCTCAATAATCGCAATATGACATTTTCCCCAAATCGTGCAGCCCTAGTGCAGAGCTGATCACTTGCTATCACAGCGGCTTCCCTTGATATTGTGGCATGGACTTCAAAACTTAAGACCCTCTCAAATTCTGGACATTTCTAGTTTAAAGTGCTATCGAGAAATTCAAACCTCTCAAGCAGCTGAACAGCCCTGACATTCTATTCAGAATTGATGAGAAAAAAAAGACAACACTCTGCATTCTGGCTGGGCGACATGTAAAAAATATTTTATCGATATTCGGCTTAAAAATGTATGTATCGTCAACCCCCCTGCTGCGGGTCAGTGAATATTTTTGCTTTAAAAAATGTAATGAATTTATTGAAAAAATTCAAATTGTACTTTAAAATTCATGAAAAAAAAGCTATTAAAGTATCAATGTGTTCAAAAAAATCTTTTTTAACCACCTCCCCAAATCCAAACATTTACCATCTCCAACGGCTCCATTTGCCATAATGCAAGTATCCGTCAATGACAACAGGTGGAAAATTACTACCGTAATTTCCGGACTATAAGCCGCAACTTTTTTCCCACGCTTTGAACCTCGCGGCTTATACAATGACGCGGCTAATATATGGATTTTTCCCGCTTTCAAATTTGCTACATTTTTTTTTTTTTAAAACATTCTGTGACGTGCTCAGTTTTTTGGCGGCGTGAAGCTTTCATTAGACCAATGAAATTGCCGAACGGGTTAAGGTCAAAACAACTTTTTTTGTTTACTGTTTAGATTAAATCGAGCGCGCTCAAACTTCCCATCATTCTGATTACGGTAGTAATTTTGTCACCCTCACCATGGCAAAGACATGGAGAAACGCATATATGCTGCTTTCAAGTTGAAGGCGATTGATCTGGCTGTTGAAAAGGAAATAGAGCTGCTGCACGGGAGCTTGGTCGATGATAAGACGTTGGAAACAGCAGCGTGAGGAATTGACTCAGTGCAAAAAGACAACTAAATCTGAGGCTATTCAACGCCGACACCGAAGGAGATGACTTCAGTGGTTTCAGTGCACAGGACGAGGAAGATAGTGACCAATGACTTTATTGGTAGGCTACTGTTTACTGCAAATGTTTTATTACAAGCCGTGTGTGGCAGCGGGGGCGTGGTCAAGCGCCCGTCCGGGAGAGAAAAGCGGTAAGGGCGCTTACACCTGCGCTAAATTATGTCTAACACCGGTGTCTAATTTCAAGTGCCCTGCTTCACGTGTCCTTCTTGGGAAAACTGTCACACGGGCACCAGTGTGACAGTTTTCAGCAGGGCACTTGACGTTCCAGGTAAGGCTCTTAATGGCCACAGCAATGTTTACAATCAATTTTATAAAGTTTCTCAATTCTTCTATGCGCCAACACTAGACTGACATGTGTCACTCTCTCAGCTCTGTGGCTGCTGCCTTTTTATGCCGCTCTCCCCATGCTTACTGAAATTAGACACCGGTGTTAGACATAATTTAGCTCAGGTGTAAGCGCCCTTACCGCTTTTCTCTCCCGGACGGGTGCTTGACCACGCCCCCACTGCCACACCGTGTTTCATTAAAGCCTATTTATTTTTGTTACAAGCCGTGTTTCGTTAAAGCCTGAGAAAAGTTAATTTGTTTCAATGTACCGGTAGGCACCTGCGGCTTATAGACAGGTGCGGCTTATTTATGTTTAAAATTATATTTTATTTAAAAATCAGTGGGTGCGGCTTATATTCAGGTGCGCTCAATAGTCCGGAAATTACGGTAATAGCCTACAGATTAAGAACTAAAGACAATTATAAATGTAAAAATAATAATAATCATCATAATAAAAAAAGCCTAATACATTTCCTTGTGTTCCCAATATATTGCTGCTAAATGTGTGTTCTTATCAAATTTGTGTTTGTATTGCTTTTGGTAATAAAGAAAATGCTGCCTGAAGAAAAAAATAAAACTTGATTTTAGGCTCAAGGTGAACGTGTTTTGTATTATTTTATGATTTAAACACTTTCGCTCTTGGTTTCTTTAATACAAAAGATATATATTACTAAACCTGCAGAGCTGCATTCACAATGCATGTTAACTGCGCTCTGGTCCATGGAAATAAAGCGAACTAAACTCACAGCACCTCCTGAGACGATCGGAGATCATTTGCAGCATTTTCATAGACAACATTTTTGTTACAAACAGTTTTTAGAAAACTGTTTACTTGTGCTTGATCCACAAGACAGGCTTGTGCTGCACGCCTCTGAACAAACAGTGAATCAGACACAAGCACTGACTTCTTTTCTTTTGTCTGTTCTTAAAAATCGAATACAGTGTGTTTCTTCAAGCACATGTCTTTGTGACTAACAGCATTTCTTGTCATGTGTCACACGTCTATTGTGGGTAGATGAGGAAAATTACCAGCGCATTAAATACATTTGGACAAGGAGCTTGCAAACTGATTCAGCCTCATCGCATTTGGTGGCGCTAGTTTCACACCCTGGCCACTGTTTATTATATTTGGCAAATTCCCAGATCCATGGTTTTGCAATTTCCCAAAATCGTCGATCATCGTCTGCCAATTAAATGTCGCAATCGGCATCAGGATATTTGTAAGATATCATTGATATCTGAAAACATTGTCGTATTGCCCAGCCCTAATCTGCATGCACCAAAATTAAGTTTTTTTAAATTACACATTATCACTCTTGCTTACATTTATCAAGATTGTACAGTAGTAACAGTAACTGTGCTATTTTCACAGAAATTGTATAGTTTTAAATAATTCATTATACACTTTCATTACAAGTGTGGCAGGAGTTAAAAGGCTATTTAGGCTTACATGTACACCGATACTCCGATTATTGCAATAATAGAGTATAAGGAATAATTAAACCTCTTCAATGCCGTTTCCATGCTACTTGCCATTTCTCTGAATGTTTCAAAATTGATTTTGGGTCATTCATGACTCTTTAAGCAATATTATTAAGAATCCAAACCGAGTGATCAAATCTTCCTCTGTTGTGCAAAACAATATTCAAAGGCTCATCGTCCTCCCCTTCCACTGAATGATGTTTGAAATGAGCTGAACTTATTCCACAATGGAATAATTTTACAAGACTGCATTAGATTACACCAGAATCATGTAAATAAGACTTCATGACAAACAAATTTGTAATGCTTATCAATAGCTCTCCCCTGATAACTATTTTAGTACTTTATTTTCTGTAGAGCGCAGCATATTGATCACCAGTACAAAAAGTTGGCATAAATCCTGCTCCAACATGAAACATCTCTGTATTTCTCTATAATTGTTTCCAAACACGCACATACAGCCGAGCAGCTGTCCATTTGCCCACATGGACTGAGGTGCACCTCTGGGTGAAATATAGGCTACTTATTTAATTAACATATAACATATAAATAACATTTAAATGCTTGGTAATGTACCCATCCGAAATTTTGTGATTGCATTGTTGTGTTTTAATATTCAAAACCCTTATTTTGTACTGATTTACAATGACTGTTAGATAATCTGGTCTGCCAGACCTTCCTTATGATTTGTAATCAGTCAAATATTTCTGTTAGCACATATGCCATTAAACATCTTCAAATAATACCTTAACATTTGTTTCAGTTCGAATTACCTTTATTTACTTAAAAAAAAAAAGTCATCAAACACACTATTAAATTGGATCTGAGTGACACAACCGACCCAGAAAACTACAATCTTTTCAACTTTAAAGTTTGTTCGAGTAGTCTTTGGCAATAATGAATACATGGACTGGTACCAGGAAAAATATTACAGATGAAAGTGAAATTCATAATTGTTTTTCAGTTGTCTCCAAGGAATGATTATACTGTAGATTTGATACTGATTTAATGCAATCAGACTTTGGGTCTGTAAATTAAAATGAGCAATTTCTCATCCTGTAAAGGGTGTATTCAATAATCCAGAAAAGGGCTGGGTTCCCCATAATGTTACAATTTAAGAGTTAACATTCATCTTAACTAATGTCGCTCATTATTTTACGATGGAGTACCGGCTGTTTTGCAAACCAGCACATTGCTTTGCCAATATACAGTATTATTAAGCTTACATATTCAATTGAGAGTGCTCTAAACCGGGCCTGCATCTAGCTGGCAGCTGCAATGACATGATTGCAAAATAAAAAGATACCTTACTAGATAAGACCTAGATAAGTCTCTTAATTTATTTTCGATTGATAGTGTTGCCTACTGGCTCAGAAAATATGTTTTTATAGTCCAAATTTTTTGGCAAGACTCTCCTCTAGGGCTGCAATTAATGATTATTTTGATAATCGATTAATCTTCAATTATTTCAGTGATTAATCGGATAAAACAAAATTGTATTTTTTTTAAATATGATTTTTCAAAAAACTGAAATGATAAAGGGACCATAATATCCACTTCATCAACTCACCTGGCACACTAACAATTTCAGACACCTTTGTCCACTCATCGTTTTTTATTTTATTTATATCCCTGTAAGCAAACAGGGGCAGATCAAATATTACGGATTTGGTTTGATTTACATTACTGAATTACTGATTCTTTACTCTCCAAACTTTAAAAAGCCTGAATCATAAAGAGTTCAGTTTATATGTATTATTATTATTACTTTCTGGGCATACGCGAAACAAGTTACTTAACTTGTCAAACTTAACAAAAAATTCTCATCTTTAAAGTGTAAAATTATCCATAGGGAATGGAGTGGGACAATAGTGACTCGAGAACCGAAACGTTAATAATTCGGCCCAACTGAAAAATACATAATTATGTCAGATACGTATAGTATGCTTGTACGCTGTCGCTGATTATATACATTTATATTATATACATATCTTATATCCTCATGAAATATTTTAATATATTATTATATAATATTATATAAACCATAATATCCACTTCATCAACTCACCTGGCACACTAACAATTTCAGACACCTTTGTCCACTCATCGTTTTTTATTTTATTTATATCCCTGTAAGCAAACAGGGGCAGATCAAATATTACGGGAAAACCCGCCATGGCAATAATGATTTCTCTTCCATTTTGTCTTCGGAACTAATGTTTGGTGGGAACCAAAGTGTACACTGTTGTGTTCTCTAGACTTCGCTAGAGCGGAGCACTCCTACACTCCAATAGGTTGCCACCGAACCGCGTCAAAGCTCATTACCATAATGTTGGCTGCACTTTTTTTTTTTTTGGCTGCACTTTAACTTTCCTCTGACGCCCACACCCATAGATATTATATAGAGACTAGATGCCCTATCGGCCGCTTCGCACTGAGAAATACGGCCGCCATCTTAAACCGGTCGTACTCCTAGTTTCGTTGCGCGGCAGCAGTTAAGATGCCAGAGCACTGTGGAGCATTTTCCTGTTCTAATCGGCGGACCATCGCAAACAGGGCCCGGGGGATTACTTTTCAAAAGTAAGTTTTAACATTACCGTACTATTGGTTGCATTTTGTGAATAGAATATTACCAGATAATTGAGAAGGAGCAAGGATCTTTGATATTACTGTACTGAAATCGTAGCCAGCTAACGTTAGCTAGGCTATGTTTACTGCACCAGCCGGTGTTCACACGGCATGGAGAGGTGGGGTAAAGTAATAATTACAAGAGCTTCTCGGTTATCAGATACAAGCATTCAACGGCCCTGTTGTATAGGTTATTTGTGTTTGCGCACGTGATATCAGGAAGCAATGTAACTTAATACACGCATGACGGCGATGCGCAAATCGAGTTACCCCTCCCACTTCTGCTAGTTTTATTGATAACCTATATTTATTATCCTGTGCGAATTGGCCATTAATATTACAGACGTCCTGTGGTAAAATTACATTATTACTCCATCTAACGTTACCCTAAAGTTAATCCCGGCTTTAGATTACAATTGACACAATAATTCTATGTAGGAATTAAACAATTATTATTGGTATAATAACAGTGGCCAGTGAATTTTACACAAGTGTCACAGACTGTATTATCAGTGTTGGGCAGTCACTACTTGTAGCTTAGCTAGTAACGTAGTATTTTGTTGTTAGCTATAAATAGTTTCTTCAACTTATTAAAATATCTTACTTTACTGCAACTATCTGTTTCTGATTCTTTATCATATTTATAGTGTGTGATTTATTAAATACCTTATATCCTACATCACATATTTTGATTTTGGACGTCTGGTCACTTTATATCTTATATCAGAATATTATATTACTGTTAAGCCTACTATGAATATTAAAATACGCCGAACCATGTGTCCTGTATCATAGCTACATGAATGACCTTTGCAGCAAAAAAACTCAGTTCAGTATTCAGTGAGGTATGATTAATTAAATGCGCTGACAGTTCATTGCACCTGCCATACAGATTACACTGAGTGGAGCGGGTGACCGGTCTAAGATGGCGGCGCCGCGGCTCGTACGCGCCAGTAGGCAGTAGCGGTCGATAGGGCGTCTATCTACGGCAGTCACTTATTTCCAGGGGTTTCAGTACAGCGTAAAAATGTGACGTGGTAGTGTAGGCGTTCTCCTAATTCAAAATTTGCATAGTTCATATGCACTTATATTGCAAACGGTAACAAAAATTATTTATCGTTACTCGTTCTTTACATTAAAATGCTACCGCATCTTTTACATAATCATCTGCCTCTGTATCATAGTAAAACAACAAAAACATTTACCGATTTCCCTATTTTGTCTTAGATTCTCCATGGCTGTTCCATCAGTTTGCTGTCGCTGTTATGAAAAGCCCGCGATGAAAATTTGAAAAGCCCGCGGAAAGAAGGCACTATAATGCACATGTGCGCTGACCTGAAATTTGTTTTATGTCATGGCCACGCCCCTTGTGCGTCGCTGTACTGAAACCCCTGTACTTCAGTGAATGCCGTCTATCTACATCAGCGTTTCTCAACGGGGCGGTACCGCCCCCTAGGGGGCGTTTGGCCAGTGTTGGGGGGCGGTGTGAACGAGGCAGCAGAGAGGGGGGCACTTAGGCACAAATTAGGCGCATAATTAATGAGTTAAATTATGTGTAACTAATGAGTTAAATTATGTTAATGATTAAAAAGTGGCTGTTTTTGACGTCGTTTTTTCTTCGGTTCAGTTCAGGTGGCCGAGCTGTTGTCGTCTTTTTTCGTCATTTGAAATCAAATGACCGTTTGTAGGCTATTCAAATTTGAAGCCTAGTATATATTGCCTAATTGAGTGCGCGAACGACCGCTGCTTTTTCATTGGCCATTTAGGTTAGTTACGTTATTGTTCACGTGATTGGTTCATCTTAAAACATTTTGTGTGTGAGCCTGAATTTGTTTGAATTTCTAAATACATTTGCAATACCTTTCAAACAATCCATGTGTTTTTGCATTTTTTTCCAAACACAATATTACTCAACTTGAGGCTTTTACATGTAGTTTAAATACAATAAGAAACTTCTGTTTCAGTTTTTTTTTTACCAAAAACTCAGGCTTCAGGTATCAGTGTTGCAATTGTTTGGCTGTAATAGTATTTCTGAAGTGTATTTTTTTAGGGGGGGCGTTAAGAGGATCATGAAGAGGTCAGGGGGGCGTTTGTTCAAAAAAGGTTGAGAACCACTGATCTACATGATGTCTATGCCCACACCGCCCAAGACTCGCCGCGCCGCTTCTCGCCGCCGAGAGACACTGGCTGTCATAGAAAATGAATGACTTCCGGTCGATTTGACGCTCTCGCCGCCTCTGGTCTGAACGCACGGTCAAGCACATCAAACAGCACAATCACTCTGTCAACGCACCTGATGCAGCAACCGCTCCACATTAAACTGTATGTTTATTATGAATTTTTTTTAAGTGTTTACAAAGTGCTCTCATGCGCTGGACAAATAGGGTTTTATCATGCAATACATTTTTCACCTGGGCTGTGAAGTGACGTCACTGACGGGGCTTCTCCGTGCTCGCCGCAAATACCCAACAAATCGATAATGAAATTTGTTATCGATGATTTCCATTATCGATAATTATCGATTAGTTGTTGTAGCCCTACTCTCCTCAAATTGCTGCTCTGCTAATTTTAGTTGTTGATTGAAAAAAGAAAACCCGCTGTAGCTCTAAGAATTGCACTTGAGACATTTAACAACGCAACGAAGCGTGAAATCGAGCTTGTTTAGCAAGATGCGTCAGCGTTCACGTACTAACGTAAAGTATGTTTGGGCCTTAAATGCGTTGAGCTGCGAGCGCAAGACGCGCTGCGATTCCAAGCAAAATGATAAACAAGGCTTAACGTTCCTCAGTTATTAATGAAAATTCATGAATGTACACCAACCTATTTGCTCCTCTGTATCTTCATTTTTTACTCTACATGGTTCTGAATCCCTCGTGTCTTCACTCTCCTGTTTAATAAACTCCATTTTAAGAATAATGTGTTCGCAGATTTCAGTTGATAAACCGTAAATTAATCCTGCTTGTTTGCAAACGTGTTTTAGCCAAAATGGTGACACGCACGTACGCGCTCTCTCAATTTCAATTTAAAAGTATTTATTGGCATGATTGTGTTTACATACAATATTGCCAAAGCATTAACAAGACAAAACAGATGACAAGACAAGCAATAATAAAATGGTAACAAATAGCAATAAAGATAGAATTAAAATAAGGTGCCAGGTAATGAATCAAATCAAATAAAAACTATAATAACAATATACACTATGCAATATAAAATAAAATATGCATTTAACAGGACATTATGAACATAAGATAATAAAAGTACTGTGAATGAAGTACATTAAGGCAGTAATTGGTTTCTGAAGAGGTGCAGCTCAAAAATGAATTTAGCTGCAACTGATGCATGATGCAGTAACACCAGAATCTGATCAAATTAAAATAAATTAAATTTGCTTTATTTGCATGACAAAAGTACATTTTGTATTGCAAAAGCTTTTTAAAACAACATATAAAATAGTTTAGAACAATTTAATTAGGATTTGATCAAGCAAATATAAAAGGAAAAACATTGAAAATCATTAAAGAAAAACAGATAATATAAATGATTATTATTAATTATGTTTCAAGTTAACTTTAATATATATATATAACTCTCTCAATTCAATTCAATGCGCTTTATTGGCATGACAAAGACATTTTGTATTGCCAAAGTAATTACATAGAATAACAGAACAGGAACTGAACTAGGACATGAGAAGAATAATAACTATAAAGAAATAACATTCAGCATTAATGCAACATTATATAGGGTTGGAAAAAGAGGTAGGGGATTGGGGTCAGGGGTCATCAATACATCATGTATTGTTATTTATTTTAGTTCTGGTTGTCCCTCAGGTTTCTACAGGATACTACAAATGTTTATACATTCTTCTTTTTCACCCAGCACATCAACAAATTTTAAAGTTGTTAATAAAAACGACTAGCTTTGTGTTTTTATTGTAACTAGACAGTACCTCTTCAGATTAAATCCAGAAGAATCAAATATAGAAACGTAGTATACACACAAGTTCATATACAGTATGTGTACACACACACACACACACACACACACACACACCTTTACTTATTGGAATTATCCATTTGCATTCATTTCTGGAATATGTACATACCAGCTTGTGAGAATTTAATTATTTCATCAATCCCCTGATCTTTTAAATCATAATTAGAAATAAGTTTATTGACATATGCAAACAAGGAAATCATACATATTTATTTGTTCAGTAACAAAAGCTTCCAAGTACACAAAAATTGACTTAAACTGAACAATACAATAAAAATGTGCAGATATGTGGGAACAAATCTGCTAATGGATTTAACAACAATCCCACATTATTCAGCTTTCAAAAGAATGGTAGCAAGACATGCCATCAGATCTAGTGGCAACAGTTCTCCACCGGATAGCACAGTGACACTGGAGGCAGCATCTTCTGATATGTTCAGCCTGAAACAGAAGACACAGAGAAAAACATCACTTCCCAGCTTGTCCATGTTCAAAGAGGCTGTGGTAGGGTACATAGCAGGCTTCAAAACAACTATGAAGATGATTCTGTGCACTACCTGTTTATCAGCACTCAGTGTCGAGAGCTCTTCCCAAGATGAACACACTGATCGACATGAAGTCCTGAGGTGGATTTATAAGACCGTCAGACAGCGTCCTGAAAGTCTGCAAGACAGCTGAGAGATTTCTTCAACAGCACACACTCACAAGGCCCATCTCTGTCCCCACAAAGGTTCTGGATCTACATGGTGGTTCTGCATTCAAGGAACTTGAGGCAAACATGTTCAACCTAGAACAATACAACAATCACATCTTCATACTCAGTGCATTGCAGAAAGCTGCACAAACATCAGGCTCCACTTCATTGCCAAGGAAACATGTGCTGCATCACACTCCAAACGGCTTAAGAAAACTCTGGGCAAGCTTGTACTGCAAAATAGAAGAAAAAAGAAAAGTTTGATATAAAGATCAGCGGCCGGTTGCACCAGCTATACAAAAGTTTAAACTTAGCCTAGTTGTGGCGTAAATGGGCATGAAGTCACAATTTACGCACTACTAAATATTTGAGCATTGCACCATTAAACTTCAGTACGACGTAACCCTAAGTATAAACTAAATATTTACGGAAGACTCAGAGCAGGTGTAACTGATGGAATAAAAAAGACGACTGATCTTTTATGACATCAATAAGCTCATGTTTTGCATGACAGGCATCAATAAAATAATTGTGATTATGACAATGAATTGCCTGTTTTAGGTGTTTCATAAATATGATGAATAATTACCATACAAACTAACTAATTCATTTATACAAATTTTTACAAGCTTGAGTCATACAATAAAATAAGGGTATGATTTCCTTTTCAGGCTTCAAAATCATATGAATGACAGTCAAATATAAAAGTATAAAATGTTAAATAATTAAAATAATATCTTAATTATCAAAATATGTTTCTCAAGAGAGCTGCTCTTGTGACGTCCGCAGTGACAGTTACGTGAGCAAACAAGGTTTGAACATCAACCGTAACAAAATCAAATTGAAGTTCATGGACATTTAATACTTCTGTGTACAAATATGAACGCTGCTTAATAGATCAATGCAGGTAAACGTCATATTATGCAACTATGCATCACTTTTTCGGAGAGTTAACATCTTACTAGTTAAGACTTTAAGAACAGGTGGAGCAACCAAATTAAGCATCGACTTAGTTACAAACTAACTAGTAGTTACGAAGCCTTGAACTTTATACCCCAACTTAAGACCTTACGCACAGCTATTTACTCAACCTCATGTCCTTCCAAACCTGTAGGACTTTTTCTGTGAAACACAAAAGATGACATTTTAAAAAATGTTTTTGTCCATATAATGAAAGCCATTGGTGACCAAAACAAGCTATTTTGCTCAGCGTTTACTTTCTTTATATGGAATACAAAATAAATTTTTGGGGGTTCTGCAAAAGAAAGTCACGTGGATTTGGAAGGACATGAGGTTGAGTATATGATGACAGAATTTACATATTTGGGTCAACTTTTCTATTAATATTAAATGTTATATATTATACTATCTGAAACACAGTAATTTTATGAGACTTATACTGCATGTTGCAAAAGTATCTTCATTGCAAATAAAAACAGATAGTATAATATTTTTTACTGTTAAAACAGCTCTTCAGTGAAGCCAGGCTGACAACTGTCTCCTCATACAGCTTTTCCTCCTGTTGCAAACCAATTCCAATTTTATCTAACATTCAGTGCAATGTTTATTGAAATCCAAACGGCAAACTTACCTTGTTTATCTTCAACAATATCCATGTGCTCCTTGTCAGGGCTGGACTGGGAAGAGAAATCGGCCCGGGAAACACGTGCGCACGTGCGCCGCTGAACGTAATGCTTCTGCAATAAAGAGTAACATAACACGCTCACATTTAGAATAAGCAGGGGGAAAAAAATGAAAGTCAAAATAAATAATGAATTACATATTTAGGAAGATTGCATTGTGATGCAGTATATGCAGACATAAAACATTTTTTTTTATGTGACTGGATAGGTAAAAATTACTCACCAATACAGACGATTTCCCATTGAGACCCATAGGAATACAGAACGTTAGGGAATACCAAGATGGCGGCGCAGTAGCTTCACTGTTGTGACATCATGAGCAATCCAGTTATATATATATATATAGATCAGTGGATGCAACCCACCGTTTTGAAATTTCAAAGGGAATTAGGCAGGGCTGTCCCATTTCACAAAGAGACTGTACCATTTCCTTCTTGCTGCTCAGCTTCTTTGTACTCATATAAAACTAACAATCTGAAAGGATTAGCTATTGCTGAAGGAGAGGTGATCATCTGTCAGCTTGCTGATGACACTACTCTATCTTAGGGATGCTATGCAGATCCCTTTGGCAATAAATTTGACTGAGTATTTCCCCAAAGCCTCGGGCCAGCATTTAAATATTCAAAAATGTGAGCTTTTGGCCATAAAAAACTGCAATGACCCCTTTAATCATGATATTCCTGTGAAAGAAAAGGTTTGTTATTTAGGAGTTCATATAGCGCAGGACCAAAAAGAAAGATGTATTTATAATTTTCAACCCCTTTTGGATACAGTAAAATTCAGAAGAAATTTAACCAGTGGCTACAAAGAGATCTCTCTTTGGAAGGTAGGGTATTTCTTACAAAGGCTTAAGGCCTCTCAAGGCTTATTTATGCTGCTCAATCTGTTCATTTGGAGCCAAAGTTGGGTAAAGTTATTGACCAGATACTCTTTAATTTTTTGTGGAAAAATTCAATTAATTATATTAGAAAATCTGTTGTAATGAACATTAATGAAAAGGGTGGTCTTAATTTTTTGGATTTTAGCACTTTAAATGATACCTTTAAAATTAATTGGTTGAAACAGTTTAGAAAGAACCCAGGGTCTTTATGGAACTTTATTCCCAATTATATATTTTCTCAGTTTGGTGGCCTTGATTTCCTTTTGTTATGTAACTACAACATTGAAAGATTAACATTATCTGCTTTTCATAAACAGGCACTTTTGGCTGTAACTGTAATATTTTATACAAGAATAAATCTATATTTTATATTTTTTCAGAATTGGTTTGATAAAAATAATTTGTTAGTCAGTCAATTAATCAATTCTCATGGGTTGTTGTTTTCATTTCTTGTTTCTCCCAAAGATTTGTAGTTATAGGTTCAATCCCATCAGGTGTTCTTGTTTTATTAAGAGATACTCAATCTCTACTTCCAGTCTCTTTGAATTTGGTTAATACTCCTGTTGGTAAATTGTGTTTTGCTTCACCCTACATAAATAATAATAGATCAGTCCGTTCATTATTCCAGCAGGACATTGTTACTTTACCACCTGCGACTGCTTACTGGAATAATGCAGTAGGTAATATCTGTTGGAAAAAAGTGTGGAAGCTTAACTATAAAGTAAAAGAGATTTCTTTTAAAATAATTAATAAGTGCTACCCTGCAAACTACTACTTAAAAAAGTTCAAAAAGTAGATTTCCTCCAGTTGCTCTTTCTGTGTCAACTCTGACGAAACTGTAGTTCATCTTTTTTGGTAGTGTCCCTTTACTAAAATGTTCAGGCAAGATGTTTTAGGATTTATTAGGAATTAAATGTATAATGAATGTGTATTGGGAAGATGTGGTACTAGGCATTGTTGATTATGATCAATCTAAAAAAGGTTAATTTTATGTAATTAATCAGATCTTGTTACTCGCCAAGTTCCACATTCATATATCTAAATGCTACACCTCTATTTCTTGTTTTTATGAAAGAATTTGAAAAATACCTAATTTCAATGTTAAGAACAAAAAAGCCTTAAAAACATTCTGTTTGCAAATCTTTTCCTTTTTTTCAGTGTCATGTAATTCTCATAATTTGTCAATATGTACCATTTATATTATGTGCACCACCAGCATTTAGTTTTGTTTTTTGCTCTCTTTTTTCATGTATTTTGTTGTTAACTGTTATTACTTTTGTACTGTTTTGAGCATCAATAAAATAAAATAAAAATAAAATGGTCAATTTTGGGCTTTCTATGAGAGGGCGCCCTCTGTCTTCGAGTATGAATGAAACGGTTTAATATTGAAATGTTTAGCGCTCCATTATGCTAGGCAATGGCCCATTTTGGGTAAAAATAGAAATAGGTTTATATATGTTTTTATTTAAACATATGATAATTCACAAGTTTTTCTCCAAATGTGCACACTTTTGGACTAAATCCCTGAGGGACATTTTTTTAGTAAAGGGCTCTTATTAGAAATCTACAGGAGTTTTTGTTTTTTTTATCAGTGATCATATTTCATATTAAAGCTCTCTCTCTCGCGCGCGCGCGCGCACACACACACACATGATTATGGTGTGTGACGTCACGCAAACATGGCGGCACACTGGGAGAAATAATCGGCTAACAATAAACAACCACAAACATTCGTTTTTTTAAGCACCACTTTTAACAACATGTTTAATTGAGTCCAAGTTCCTACCTTACATAATCACGGAACCTGTTTAGAAAACAAACATGTTAAACACGACAAATTATCTTTTCAGTTGGTAGATGTACAATTGTCTAAATAGCGTTTCCGTTGTTTTTCCTGTGTGGATAGGGGAGACAGACGGAGAAGTCAAGTGGAAATATCCTACATCGGACTGTACACCCTATAAAGTACGTACTTCATCGTAAACAGCGCAAAAGTTCGCACTAGAAGTATGCGAGTTGATATTTAGGCTAATAAATCTCACCAACATAAACGTAGTGAAAACAAGGTTTCTGTACAAGCAGGAATAATTTGAGGTTTTTTAACTGAAATCTGCGCGACACTTTATTGTAGGCCTACAGATGGAGTTTATTAAAGAAGAGAGAGTGGACGTGAGTGATCAAGAACCCTGCAGATTGAAACATGAAGATACTGAGCAACAAATAGGTTTGTGTCCATTCTTGATTCTTCATTAATCACTGCTGAGGAACATAATGCAACAAAGCCTCATGCAGTTATAACTTGGTCAAAATAGTTTGGAAAATCATAGGAGCTGTCAAATAACACAGTTGAATAATGTAGGGACAGACAGAGGAAAATGCATCTAAATCAGTGTTTCTCAATCCATTCCTGTTGGACCATTAACATAGTACATATTGGATGTCTACTTTAACACACCTGATTGTAGGGTTGGGTAAAAATATGGGATTTTCCGATGCATCAAGATTTTCATTTGAACGATTTCGATTCTTAAATCCAAAGATCACCCTCTCGTGAGGCTTACCGGAAGCATTGGGTTATAGTTAAAAAAGTACTTAAATATTAATATTTTTTCAAATTTTTTCATTACTTCAGAAGACATTAACTGCCGTAAATGTCCATTCACATAATTTTAAGGACCTACTGAGCTAATATATTTTTCTAATTTTCTTCAAATGTGTTCTAGTGAAGAAAGAAAGTCATGCACACCTGGGATATCATGAGGGTGAGTAAATGATGAGAGAATTTCCTTTTTTGGGAAACCATCCCTTTAAACATACAGTACATTTTAGCATGTGTTCAATAAAGCAATGTAAATACGGGGCTCTGGGGTGTGGATTCCAGGGGGAGATAACCTCACCATAATCAGACCAAGTAAATTACAAGCCCTCCTTTATTTATACCATGATCAATGGAAACATGCAAATTGTTCATGTTCATGTTGTTTTCCCCTCGTGATATTTCTCAGTAGGTTTGTTTGCCCTCACTTTGATTTATAATAAAGAACCTGCATTTAGATCTCCACTCCTCGTCTTCCTTCATCTGCCATCATAACAGATCTGTCATGTTCACTGTTGTCTTTTGTTTTTGTACTGTTATTTTGAAGTTGAGTTTAGTTCCTGTTTGTTTTTTGTAGTCCTCTGTAGTTTCTTTGTATCATTGGTGTTCCCCTGATTGATTATCTTTCCCTGATTGTTTCCTCCAGGTGTCCCTCATTCCCTTGTTTGTTCCCTCCTGTATTTAAACCTGGTTCTTTGTTCAGTCTTGGTTGATCGTTCTGTTACGATGGCAGATGAAGGAAGACGAGGAGTGGAGATCTAAATGCAGGTTCTTTATTATAAATCAATGTGAGGGCAAACAAACAGGAACAAAGAAATATCCATGAGGGGAAAACAACATGAACGTGAAAAACATCCACGGGCAGGAGAAACAACCATAACATTCACATACAACATCCAACAACGATCGACAAAGACTGAACAAAGAACCAGGTTTAAATACAGGAGGGAACAAACAAGGGAATGAGGGACACCTGGAGGAAACAATCAGGGAAAGATAATCAATCAGGGGAACACCAATGATACAAAGAAACTACAGAGGACTACAAAAAACCAAACAGGAACTAAACTAAACTTCAAAATAACAGTACAAAAACAAAAGACAACAGTGAACATGACAATCCGCTCACAATTTCTACTGTAAGGAGTCAAGTCAAGTGCTTTTTAATTGTCATTCAACCATATACAGTTAGTACAGTACACAGTGAAACGAGACAACGTTCCTCCAGGACCATGGTGCTACATAAAACAACATAGGACAAACACAGATCCACATGAGACTACACAGACTAAATAACATACCTATATAAAGTGCACGTGCAAATGTGTGCAAAAAGAACGGGACAGTACAATAAATTACAAAAAATGAACAGGACAATAGGCACAGTGAGAGACAGTGCAGTGCCGACCAGTACACAGTAGTGCAAAAAGATGACAGTTTCCAAATGTAAACATAACATACTATGAGATAGTGTTCTATGCACATAGCAGTTATTGAGGTAGCAGCCAGGTATAAAGTGACAATAATTAAAGTGCAACTCAGGACACGTGTGTGTGTGTCAGTCCAGTCTCTGAGTATTGAGGAGTCTGATGGCTTGAGGGAAGAAGCTGTTACACAGTCTGGCCATGTGAGCCCAGACAGCAGGAGGGTGAAGAGTTTGTGTGAGGGGTGTGTGGGGTCATCCACAATGCTGGTTGCTTTGCGGATGCAGTGTTTTTTGTAAATGTCTTTGATGGAGGGAAGAGAGACCCCGATGATCTTCCCAGCTGTCCTCACTATCCTCTGCAGGGCTTTGCGTTCTGAAATGGTGCAAGTCCCAAACCAGGCAGTGATGCAGCTGCTCAGGATGCTCTCAGTAGTCCCTCTATAGAATATAGTGAGGATGGGGGGGTGGGAGATGTGCTTTCCTCAGCCTTCGAAGAAAGTAGAGATGCTGCTGGGTTTTCTTGACAATAGAGCTGGTGTTGATAGACCAGGTGAGGTTCTCTGCCAGGTGAACACCAAGGAATACTGTTCTCTTGACGATCTCCAAAGAGGAGCCGTCGATGTTCAGTGGAGAGCGGTAACTCTGTGCTCTCCTAAAGTCAACAACCATCTCTTTTGTTTTGTCCACATTCAGAGACAGGTTCTTAGCTCTACACCAGTCCGTTAGCCGCTGAACCTCCTCTCTGTATGCTGACTTGTCGTTCTTGCTGATGAGACCCACCACGATCGTGTCATCGGCAAACTTAATGATGTGGTTCGAGCTGTGCATTGCTGTACAGTCGTGAGTCAGCAGAGTGAACAGCAGTGGACTGAGCACACAGCCCTGGGGGGCCCCAGTGCTCAGTGTGGTGGTGGTGGTGGAGATGCTGGACTGACTGAGGTCTCCCAGTCAGGAAGTCCAGGATCCAGTTGCAGAGGGAGGTGTCCAGGCCATAGCAGGTTCAGCTTTCCAATCAGGTGCTGAGGAATTGTGTTGAATGCTGAGCTGAAGTCTATGAACAGCATTCGAACATATGAGTCCTTTTTATCTAGGTGGGTGAGGGCCAGATAGAGGGTGGTGGCGATGGCGTCATCTGTTGAACGGTTTGGACGATACGTAACCTGCAGTGGGTCTAGTGAGGGGGGCAGCTGGGTCTTAATGTGCCTCATGATGAGCCTCTTGAAGCACTTCATGATGAAGTCGTTGAGGCAGGACACTGAAGACTTCTATGGCATGGGGACGATGGTGGTATCCTTGAAGCACATTAGAATGACGGCGCTGCTCAGAGAAATGTTGAAGATGTCGGTAAGTACATCTGCCAGCTGGTCTGCACATCCTCTGAGTACTCTTTCAGGAATGTTGTCTGGTCCAGCAGCCTTCCATGGGTTGACTCTACGTAGAGTTTTCCTCACATCAGCCATGGTAAGACTGTGCATGGTCGTTGGGAGGAGGGGTGGTCTTCCTCGCCACCACTTCGTTCTGTGCTTCAAACCTAGCGTAGAAGTCGTTCAGCGCATCTGGAAGGGAGGCATCTTTGTCACAGGCAAGTGGCAACTGATGTTGTCCTGTAGTTGGTGATGGCCTGGATGCCTTGCCACATGTGCCACGTGTCGCTCAGGAGCGCATGCACCTCCACAGTCATCCACGGCTTCTGGTTGGAGTGTGTGGTGATGGTCTTGGAGAAGGTGACATCATCAATGCACTTGCTGATGTAGCTGGTCACTGATGCTGTGTATTCCTCCAAGTTGGTAGAGACGCCATATGTTGCAGCCTCCCTGAACATGTGCCAGTCAGTACACTCAAAACAGTCCTGAAGAGCAGAGATGGCTCCTGCTGGCCAGGTTTTCACCTGCTTCTGGAGCGGTTTTGTGCATCTAACGAGCGGTCTGGATGCTGGAATTAGCATAACAGAGATGTGGAGGCGGAGCTCCGCCCAGTACGCGCCTGGGTTTTTGTGTAAACAAGATCAAGCGTGTTCGCCCCTCTCGTTGCAAAGTCCACATACTGATGGAATTTCTGGAGCTCTGTCTTGAGATTCGCTACTGCTCGCCCTGCAGAGGATTTTGCCATTGATCCAGGGCAAGCACATGTTGGTCCAGCGGGGCAACGCAGTCACAGTGGCGTATATAAAACCATCAATGCGGCTTTCGTCCTAGTTGCATGCCACAACTTGCCCACCGTCTCCTCATCCGGAGTCAGCAGCAACTGAGGTCGACCCAGCTGATTTGGAGTCGACTCGGCAAGGCACAGGTGGACCTTTTACTTCCCGGGAATCCTCCCACTGCCCGCTCTGGTATTTCCTGATAAGAGCCCCCTTTGGGAAGTACGCGCTGGCACACATCTGGCCCTGGGGGCTGCGCAAATACACGTTCCCCCCAGTGAGTCTACTTGCACAGATCCTGTGCAAGGTCAGGGAGGACGAGGACTCAGCCTCACGCTCCTCGTGACAGGGCCTCTGCGTCTCCTGAGGAAGGGCCTCCTCTCATAGGGACGGGGCACCATCTGGCACCAGTGCTCAGACCTCTGGAATCTCAATGTCTGGCCCCTCGACGGCCCGCAGAAGATATTTGCCCTGAAGTGGCGTTTGCTCACAAATTGGTGTTCTTCCCGAGGGAGATGCACATTCAGTCAGTGCTTTCCCTCCTACGGGAGAGGCTGAAGGGGCGGCTGTCCCCCTCCACATTGAAGGTGTATGTGGCCGCTATAGCGGCACACCACGACGTGGTGGACGGTAAGTCCTTGAGGAAACATGACCTGATAATTGGATTCCTCAGAGCCTGGGCGTTCGTAGAGCCCCCTTTGAGCCGCTAGAGTCAGTCGAGCTGAAAGCCTTCTCCTTAAAGACGGCCCTCCTGATTGCGCTCATCTCCATCAAGAGGGTTGGGGAACTGCAAGCATTTCCTCTCAGCGACACTTGCCTTTTAGGATGAAATCTTAGGATGAAATCCAAGTTTTATACATGAGGCCTTTTAATTGGGTGTTGAAAAGGGGATATGTAGTGCTAGTGGCCCTCCAGGAAAGGACTGATAAACACTGATCTAAATGAACACTGTGTACATTTAAATAACAAGAATTATGAATCACACTGTAATTTTAACTGTGATTAAATTGGAGTCTCTATTCTTTCTGTTCATGTCACATTTGTCCCTCTTGAATTTAATTTTATCTATTTAAAATGTTCATTTTAGACCTGATGGGAGTGAAAGAGAAAAGTCAAGAACTGACATTGGAGGAGAAACATCAGTATGAGGAACCTCAATTCAAAACTGAAGATAAAAATTATAGTAGCTCAGAGACTGAAAATTTCTCACAAAACAGACGCCGAAGAACTGGAGCCCAAGTTTTTTTCACCTGCCTTCAATGTCAAGAAAGTTTCACATCTAAAGAACAACTTATGGGTCACTTTAGAGTTCACTCTGGAGAGAAGCCTTTCCCATGCGATCAGTGTGAAAAGAGTTTTAGTCATAAAGCAAGCCTTAAGAATCACTTGAGAGTTCACTCTGGAAAGATGCCTTTCCCATGTGATCAGTGTGAAAAGAGTTTCGTTAAAAAAGAAAGCCTAAAGAATCACATGAGAGTTCACTCTGGAGAGAAGCCTTTCCCATGCGATCAGTGTGGAATGAGTTTCAGTCTTAAAGCAAGCCTTAAGAATCACATGAGAGTTCACTCTGGAGCGAAGCCTTTCCCATGTGATCAGTGTGGAAAGAGTTTTATTCATAGAACAAGCCTAAATAATCACATGAGCTTTCACTCTGGAAACAGTCCTTACAAGTGTGATCAGTGTGGGAAGTGTTACTTACATAAAGACAACCTTATTAAACACATAAGATTTCACACTGAAGAGAAGCCTTTCAAATGCCTTCAGTGTGGAAAGCATTTCATAGAAAAAGGAAGCCTTGAGGTTCACATGAGAGTTCACTCTGGAGAGAAGCCTTACACATGCCATCAGTGTGGAAAGAGTTTCATTCAACGAGCAAGCCTAAAGTATCACATGAGAGTTCACACAGGAGAGAAGCCTTTCCCATGCAATCAGTGTGGAAAGTGTTTCATTCATAGAGCAAGCCTAAAGTATCACATGAGAGTTCACTCTGGAAACAGGCCTTACAAATGTCATCTTTGTGGAAAGAGTTACTTACATAAAGACAATCTTAATGATCACATCAGAATTCACAATGGAGAGAAACCTTTCACATGCCATCAGTGTGATAAGAGTTTCATTCATAAGGCAAGCCTTCAAAATCACATGAGAGTTCACTCTGGAGGGAAACCTTTCCCTTTATTTTAATTCCTACTGTGTGTTTTGATTGCAGTCCAACTCAGGAGTGTGCAAGTTTATGGCCGATTCAATGAAGGATTCAATATTGTATCGCAACTCTGTAGTATTGGCTTATATCTAAAGATTTGATTTGAACTATCAACCTCTTCATGGTACAAGGATTATTGAATAGCTGAATATGATTTGACACAATCCTGGATTATCTGTGGAAGCTTCAAAGCCAATCATTTTGTAGAGGTTCTGAAACCTCAATTTTATAAATATGAAAAGTTTTGTGCATATTCAAAATCTGCACACTTTTAGGATGAAATCTACCCCAAGATTAATACTGGAGGCCCTTTAACTGGGTGTTGAAAAATGGAAATATACAAAATATGTAGTGCTAGTGGTCCATCAGGAAAGGATTGAGAAAAACTGATCTTAAATGAACACTGTGTACATGTCCTAAATTAGATTTTGATTTAAATAACAAAAATTATGAATTACATATAAATGGATTGTTGCTTTTTTATTATTAATCTGGAGTCTCCATTCTTTGTTCATGTGACATTTGCCTCTCTTGAATTTAATTTTAACTATTTAAAATGTTCATTTTAGACCTGATGGAAGTGAAAGAGGAAAGTCAAGAACTGACATTGGAGGAGAAACATCAGTATGAGGAACCTCAATTCAAAACTGAAGATAAAAATTATAGTAGCTCAGAGACTGAAAATTTCTCACAAAAAAGACGGCGAAGAACTGGAGCCGAAGTTTATTTCACCTGGCTTCAATGTCAAGAAAGTTTCACATCTAAAGAACAACTTATGGGTCACTTTAGAGTTCACTCTGGAGAGAAGCCATTCCCATGCAATCAGTGTGGAAAGAGTTTTAGTCTTAAAACAAGCCTTGAGACTCACATGAAAGTTCACTCTGGAAAGAAGCCTTACACATGCAATCAGTGTGGAAAGAGTTTCCTTTATAAAGTAAGCCTAAAGTGTCACATGAGTGTTCACACTGGAGACAAGCCTTTCTCATGCGATCAGTGTGGAAAGAGTTTCATTCATAAAGTAAGCCTAAAGTATCACATGAGCATTCACTCTGGAGAGAAGCCTTTCACATGCCTTCAATGTGGAAAGCATTTTGCACATAAAGGAAACCTTAAGGTTCACACAAGAATTCACACTGGAGAGAAGCCTTACACATGCCCTCAGTAAGAAACTTCATTTGTGCTTTGAGTGTGGGAAAGCCTTTACTAGAGTTACATTCTTGAAAAAGCACAAGAATTAATAAAGGAAAAAACATTATATGTGCTCAAATGGTGGAATGAGTTTTACAGTTTAACAATTCCTCAAAGCACATGAGAATGTGCATAATGGGGAGATGCCACACCTCTGCCCTTCATGTGGAAAGAGTTTTGGACGATAAAGCGTTCTTCTGTCTCCTAAAAATCCAAAGTTGTCAGTGAGCAAAGTTGCTTGTGAAATGCCAACATTTGTGCAGGGATGTTTTTTATGTTTAGGTGTAGCAATAGTATTAATTACAGTACTGTGCAAAGGTTTTAAGCACTTAAGATGTTTCACTAAAACATTTGTCTTAAGATGGATATTTATATCTTCAGCTTTTTTGTGTCAATAGGAAAAATACATTTTGGACTCCCAAACATTACTTTTGCAAATAGAAAAGATTCGAATAGAACAACAGGGAGCCCTGCAACAGATGTCATGGCCCCACTGAGCCCCCCACTGAACATCAATTCAGTTTGGGATTACATAAAGTAACGAAAGCAATTGAGACAGCCTAAATAGATAGAAGAACTGTGGTGAATTCGCCAAGAAGCTTGGTACATCCTATCTGCCAGCAGTGTCCAGGTGTACTCCTTGAACTGTTTACTTGTCTTATAGCCCATGGACACATACCGTTTTTGTAATGTGGCAATTGTACATCATGTAATTGTCAAAAATAAAAAAAGAAGCCAAAACTTGTTTTGTGTGGCCTATTTAATGAGCACAGAAGTTACATTTACTCAAGTAAAATCAAAGGGATTCAATATTGTATCACAACTCTGTAGTATAGTCTTATATCTAAAGATTTGATTTTGAAACTATCATGGTACAAGGATTATTGAAAAGCTGAATATGATTTGACACAATCCTGGATTATCTGTGGAAGCTTCAACGCTTGTTTACTTAACATTAGCAGGATTAGACAGGCTTGGAGAGTAATGAAATACATGTACGTGAATACTTTAAAATACAAAATATAAGTAACTGTATTCCACTACAGTTACAATTGAAATCATTGGTAATTAGAATACAATTACATTCAAAAAGTATTTTCATTACTGTTGGGATTACTTTTAATTTTATTGTCATTTGTTTAATTTAATATTTAGTCCTTTCAAATGGAAACATTTATACATATAAATGATGTGATCCAAAGTGCATTTGAACAGCAGTGAAAAACTTTCTTATGATGTGTTACATTCATACGAGCAGACAGAGAAGTACGTTTGAAATAAGTTTGGAGTAGAAGAAATAGAAATAAACCTTGTGTAAATTGTCAGATTTACACTAAGCTAAAATACTACTTCTAGCCATTTTACATGCACATGTTACCCGACACAATCACATATTTTCATCAATAAAATTCACGTTGGATAATAATTTCTTTATTTCTAGTAAGACCTTTGTTATTAGGGCATAAATCTTATTTTTGATAATCATTTTTGTATTGTTTTCCTGTAAAAATATCTAAAAATCCTTAAAACAAGATCAGTTTGATTTATCTTGTTTTAGAAACAAAGAATTGTTTTTCAAAGAATGTATTTAAAAAAAAAATTTGTCTTTCTATACTGGCAGAGTTTTTATAGTCAAAACAAGTGAAAAAAAGCTGAAGTAGTAATCCAAAGTATTTAAAATAAATTACTGACCTTGAATAATCTAATGAAATATGTTACAAATTACATTTTACAGCATGAATTCTATAATCTGTAGTGGAATAAATTTCAAAAGTAACCCTCCCAACCCTGGGATTAAATCATTGCTTTATAAGTACAGGCAGAGTTTGAAGAGTACCAGGGGTCTCCTGAGGTGAAATTGTTTAATTATTATTTCATAAGAATTATGAATATTATATAATATTATTAATATAGCGCCAAAACTGAGTAAAATTTGGCGTTAGGGGTGTCATGATTATGAAATTTGGCTAACGATTAATTGTCAAACAAATAATTGCGATTATGACTTAATTGTTTTAGGGCTGTGACAATTGTCTCGTTAAGGGCTTTCACAATTAATTGTCATTTAAATTGTCGAATTAAAGCAAGTACTTGCCCTTATCTTGCCACTGCAAAGCCTTTCGATCAAACTAACCAGAGAAATTAAGTCACACCCGTTATTTTGTCTCGATATGTTCCAATTCCAATGTTGCGTGTGCCGATGTGAATGTAAATATATGGGTATAATTTCCCTGGTTTTGTGTTCATTCATGCTGCTGTATTTTGTAGGTGTTTCTCTATAGCTGCACTATTCCCTAACAGAAACATATTTCAGCGGAAATTAAAAGAAAACTCTTTGAAAGAATAGTACAGTGTAACGCTCAGCCTAGATTTATAGGAGATGATACACAAAAATAATACGGTCTTGACCCTAAGTTTGTAAGGTGATGAAGTTTATATATATAAAAAAAAAGAAGGCTAGGAAGACAACAATTCAATTTAAACCCAAGGTGTATTTACAATAAGAAAAAACATCAAAGTGAATCCAGACATATATATATAAATGTACAAAAGACAAACAAGAAAGCAAAAAATAAATAATAAATGAAAAGTAGATGAAATGACTGAGTCCCGTACAATGTCCTGTTTATTTGTGTGTGTGTGTGTGCGTTGAATTGGCCTCACCGGAGGTTGTGTTAAGTCCGTGAGCTCGATGTGAAGCAACGCTGTTCTGTGACGAAATCCAAAGGTGAAAAATCAACAAAGATAATCCCACAGTGTCTTTCTGTGCACAGTCTGTAACAGCCTTGGCGGAGGTTTTTCGCGCGATCGATCGCTTGAGCATCAACGTGTCGTCCTGAACGCCGGTTTCCCGGCTCCATTTAAAGGGAAGAAAAAGTCACCCAGCTGATTTGGAGTGACGTCACTGGGAATTCCTTGGAGCTACGCGACAGAACTCTCGCGTGAGTAAAACGGGATCTCAAACACTTATCTTGGCAATAAACACAGGAAGAATAGTTAGAACATAACAGCTGTCTTACAAGCATAATTAGGGTAATTAACAGCGATATAAATATTCATCCCTTATGTGGCTGCGCTACAACAGTGTGCACTCAGACTCAGTTTAATGCTGGATGAGTCTACCAGTTTAAACTAAAAGAGTTCCTTGATCATATACCTTAGGGTTCAGTTGCCTGATATGGACCAGCCTGAATTTTGTTTTACTGAACTTGTAGAGCTAGATGATCTAACTGCTGAAGGAATTGTCCATCATCTACTGTAGAGCGCCTCTCCACGTTGTGTCAGAGAAGCGACACAAGGGGTCTCTCTTGAGCGCCGATATCCATTTTGATCTATGAAAAAAGGCCAATGAGAAGTTGGCAGCCAGTATTTGCATATCCCTCCCCCGGACATACGGGTATTTAAGCGGTGCAAATACAGGAGTTCATTCAGAAAATTTCTTAGGAGCCGATGGTCATGTCTGCAATTGCTGCAAGTTACACACCAGTTCCTGTCATTCCTCTGCTGCATGCTGTTGGACCTTACGGCGCACAACAGCAGCTTTCTCCTGTTTGCACGGCTGTGCATTCCTGCCCCTGGGCGCTTCGACAGCGCAGATTAAAGAACTCTCACAAGTTTTTTTCATAAAAGAGTGATTTTATTTAAAAGAGTAATTTCCTCTAAAAGAGCAAAACACAGCGGTGTTGAACGTCCTTTTAAGGACGCGTCTTTATAAAGATGCCTTTCCGCCCCTGTGTTGTTTCTGGATGAGGTAGAGTGCTCTCCGCTTCAGACGGCCACAGGCGTTGTCTCGTGTGTCTGGGTAGCGATCACACCGAGGCTGCGTTTGTGGATGGTTCATGTTCTCACTGCGAGAACATGACCATGACAACGTTGCGGTCGCGGCTCGCTTACAACCGTAAGCAAGCCACTCCAGCCGCCCCCCGCATTGCTCCTTCTTCCCACGGGATTGAGGACGATGTGGTTGGCGATGGAAGCGATTTGGGGATGGCAGCGGGTGCAGCTCCGCCGGGTACGCCCCCTCGGACCACCCGCACCCCAGCACGCTCGCTGACTCCCGCCCGTGCTCGAGGCAACGGCGACTCGCCTTACAGCCAGTCCGCCTACCCTCCTGCGATCGAAGCAGATGAGCTCGCCGCGGCATCGGAGGGCGCGGTATCTGATGCTGAGGACTCCCCTGGGCTGCCGCTTTCGGCCTGCATGCCCAGGCTGAGGCCGACGCACAGATGGACGACATGCTTTCCTGGGCAGCCAACAGCGTGGGCTTGGATTGGAGCCCTCCATCCTCCCCACAGCCATCACGGCTGGATGACTGGTTCCTGGGGTCTGGGCGCCGCTCACAGCCTCACCCCGGTCCCGTTTTTCCCGGAGGTGCATGATGAGCTGACGTCTTCATGGAGAGCACCCTTCTCCACTCGTCACACCGCCACCTGCTCATCTGCCCTCGCCACCCTCGGCGGTGGAGCGCGCCACGGGTACACGAATCCTCGAGCAACATCCTCGCTGACCGTGAAGGCCTACAGCGCCACCGGACGCGCCGCTTCAGTCCTGCATGCCATGGCTCTCCTGCAGGTCCACCAAGCCAAGGCACTGCAAAACATGCATGGGGGTGGCCCTGACCCCGACATGCTGCAGGAACTGCGCTCAGCGACCGACCTCGCCCTGAGAGCGACGAATGTCACATTGCAGGTGCTCGGGCAGGCGATGGCCACGCTGGTGATCCAGGAACGTCAGCAATGGCTGAACATGGTCGAGATGCGTGAAGCTGACAAGACTCGCTTCCTCAACGGCCCTGTCTCGCAGTTTGGCCTCTTTGACGAAACCGTTGAGGACTTCGCCCAGCAGTTCTCCACGGTGAAGAAACAGACAGAGGCCATTTCTCACATCATGCCTCGCAGCAAGCCTGCCGCCACGGCCCGTGCCCCGTCTGCTCGCCGAGGGCGTCCTCCCGCGGCCAGAAGACCTTCTGCTCCGCCTCAACCCGGAAGTGCACGCCCCCTGTCTCACGGACCCCCTCGAGGACCCGGAAGGCTCCCAGGCGCTCCTGAGACAACGCACCCAGAGTCCAAGACGCTAGCTCCGAAACGAAGAAGGGTTTCTACAGCCCTTCGTTGTACCCAAGAAAGGCGCCGGCTTACGACTGATCTTGGACCTGCGAGTTTTCAATCGGACCTTGTCCAAACTCCCGTTCAAAATGCTCATCCAGAAACAAATTCTATCTGGCGTCCGGCATCTAGATTGGTTCGCAGAAGGACGTGTACTTCCACGTCTCGATTCGCCCTAGACAACGACCCTTCCTACGGTTCGCATTCGACGGCCAGGCGTATCAGTACAAAGTCCTCTCCTTCGGCCTGTCTCTGTCCCCTCGCATCTTCACAAAAGTCGCAGAGGCAGCTCTTGCCCCTCTCCGAGAAGCCGGCATACGCATACTCAATTACCTCGACAACTGGCTCATCCTGGCCCCCTCGCGAGAGTTACTATGCGCACACAGAGACCAGGTGCTCAGGCACCTCAGCCGTTTGGGGCTTAAGGTCATCTGGGAAAAGAGCAAGCTCACCCCGGTCCAGAGCATCTCTTTTCTCGGTTTGGAGTTAGACTCCGTCTCAATGATAGCACGTCTCTCCAACGAGTGTGCTCAGTCAGTGCTGAAATGCCTTGCTTCCTTCAAGCCAGGTGCCGTGGTCCCTCTAAAAAGATTCCAACAGCTCCTGGGGCATATAGCATCCTCCGTGGCAGCCGCGCCGCTGGGGTTGATGCATATAAGACCACTTCAGCACTGGCTCCAGACTCGAGTCCCGAGAAGAGCATGGCGCCGTGGCACACACAACGTGAAAGTTACCACTGCCTGCCGCCAAACCTTCAAACCCTGGACAGACCTCTGCAGGTGTCCTGACGCGTTCTGGTTACAACCGACGCCTCCAAATTGGGTTGGGGCGCCGTGTGCAACGGGCATGCAGCCGCAGGCCGATGGAACTGAGGCCCGCTGCGTTGGCACATCAACTGCCTACAGCTGCTGGCTGTTTTCCTTGCCCCGAGGAAGTTTCTCCCGTTAATTCAGGGCAAGCACGTCCTAGTCAGAACAGATAGCACCACGGTCGTAGCCTACATAAATCACCACGGCGGATTACGCTCCCTCCACATGTCACAGCTCGCCCGTCGTCTCCTCCTTTGGAGTCAGCAGTGACTCAAGTCACTGCGCACCACTCACATCCCCGGCAACCTCAATGTGAGGTTAGACGCGCTGTCAAGACAAAGCTTGCCCGGCGGACCATTTTTTTTTGGGACCGGTTCGGCAAGGCCCAGGTAGACCTGTTTGCCTCCCAAGAAACCTCCCACTACCCGCTCTGGTATGCCCAGACAGAGGCTCCCCTCAGGGCAGATGCTTTGGCACACAGCTGGCCCGCGGGGCTGCGCAAGTACGCATTTCCCACAGTGAGCCTTCTTGCACAGGTGCTATGCAAGGTCAGGGAGGACGAAGAGCAGGTCTTTCTGGTGGCCCCCTACTGGCCCACCCGGACTTGGTGCTCGGACCTCACGCTCCTCACGACAGCCCCTCCCTGGCGAATTCCCCTGAGGAAGGACCTTCTTTCTCAGGGATGGGGCACGCTCTGGCACCCACACCCAGACCTCTGGAACCACGTCTGGCCCCTGGACGGGATGCGGAAGATCTAGCCGGCCTACCATCGACCGTCATAGATACTATCAACCAAGCCAGAGCCCCCTCTACCAGGCATCTTTACGCACTAAAGTGGCGTCTGTTCGCAGACTTGTGTTCTTCCCGAGCTGAAAACCCACAGAAGTGCACGGTTAGGTCAGTGCTCGTGTTTCTATAGGAGAGGCTGGGGAGGAGGCTGTCCCCCTCCACCCTCAAGGTGTATGTCACCGCCATCGTGGCTCACCACGACACGGTAGACGGCAAGTCTCTTGGTAAGCACGACTTAATTTTCAGGTTCCTAAAAGGTGCCCGGAGGCTGACTCCCTCCCGGCCTAACCTGTTTCCCTCCTGGGATCTCTCGATCATCCTCACGGGCCTCCGGAGACCCCCCTTTGAGCTGCTAGATTCAGCTGGACTCAGGGCCCTCTCTCTCAAGACCGCCCTACTGATCGCACTCGCCTCCATCAAGAGGGTTGGGGACCTGCAAGCGTTCTCTATTAGCGACACTTGCCTGGAGTTCGGTCCGGCAGACACATACGTGATCCTAAGACCGCGACTGGGCTATGTGCCCAAGGTTCCTACCACACCCTTCAGAGTTCAGGTAGTGAACCTGCAAGCGCTGCCCCGGGAGGAGGCAGACCCAGCCCTTTCGTTGCTGTGTCCAGTACGTGCTTTGCGTATCTATCTGGACCACACACAGAGAACTAGACGCTCTGAGCAGCTCTTTGTCTGCTTCGGGGGACAGCGGAAAGGGAACGCTGTCTCCAAACAGAGGCTTGCCCACTGGGTTGTCGACGCCATTTCATTGGCTTATCACACCCAGGCCGTGCCCCCCCCTTGCGGGTCCGAGCTCACTCCACCAGGGGTGTTGCGTCCTCGTGGCCACTGGCCAGGGGCACCTCCCTAGCAGACATCTGCAGAGCAGCGGGCTGGGCAACACCTAACACTTTTTCGAGATTCTAAAATCTCAGAGTTGAGTCAGTATCGTCCTGTGTTTTCTCAGGTCCGAGCACGTAGAACTCGGTAACACGCTGATGATCTGACCGGGTGAATCTTTTGCGCCTAGCGCCCTTTCCCTTAACCGAGGTAAAATAGTGCGCCTCCGTTCCCAGGAGATCCCATCTTCGGGTCGCTGGTTGACTCCTCCCTAGCCCTTGTGGGTCCGCAGTTCAGCGGAGGAACTCGCCGACCCAAGCCACTATGGGTACCGAGAAACATAGAGAGAAAAGAGGCCCAGCCAGGCTGGCCCATTCCCAGGTTGGCGGCCATCACCTTGTTCCCCCCCCTCCAGGGTAACGAGAAGGATTCTGATGGCTTGAATGGGGCATTGTGGAAGGGTACGTGCAGTCTGATATAGTTGGTCGTCCTGCACGTAAGAATACCTGCTCGCTCCTGTATCAGCAGTTCACGTACACTGCTCAGCGCATGGCACGTTTATAAGTGGACCCCTAGTGTCGCTTCTCTGACACAACGTGGAAAGAGCGACAGAAGGGGAACGTCTAGGTTACGTATGTAACCTCCGTTCACCGATGGAGGGAACGAGACGTTGTGTCTTCCCCACCACGTCGCTGACCATTTCCGGCTCCTCATAAAAATCCTGAATGAACTCCCGTATTTGCGCCGCTTAAATACCCGTATGTCCGGGGACGGGATATGCAAATACTGGCTGCCAACTTCTCATTGGCCTTTTTTCATAGATCAGAGGTGGATATCGGCGCTCAAGAGAGACCCCTAGTGTCGCTTCTCTGACACAGCGTCTCGTACCCTCCATCGGGGAACGGAGGTTACATCCTTAACCTAGACGTTTTCTTCACTGTTTAAACTGTGTGTTGCTCATACAGCTGAAATTTCACTTACTAGATGGTACTACAAGCTTGCATTTCTCAGGAATCTTCCTTATTATGGTCCGGGGGCATTGCGATTAATTGTATTAATGTTTTTTACGCATTATTTTTTTTAATTAATCACACTGAATTAATGTGTTCAATCGGCAGCCTTTATTATATAAGACTCTTGAGATCAACACAGTTGCACAGTTTTAGGTAAAAGCCAGCCCACAGCTGATTAGTTAACCCTTGCCAAAACAATCAAATTAAAGCAAGTTAGCCGAGCACTACCATAGATTGCAGATGTAAAATTACAGTTTGTACAAATAAATCCATCTCCACACTTGATCACTATTCATGATAGTAAGAACGACAAACAATCTGCATAATTCTGCACAATTTGCTGATGAGCAAAACTATTTCAACACAATAACATTAGCTAGTAGGTTAGCAGATGCCTACAGCTGTGTGCTGGGTGTACACTGTAGCTACTACACAAAACTCTGCACTTCAAATCTTGGTAGCAGATAAATCCACAAATAACCAAGCATACTTACAGGTTGTGATTCTGAAGCGCCAGATTGTCCCAACAAAGTGGAAACTACACCATCTACATGGAGCAAGATCAATAAATAAACTTCAATTGGTTCAAAATGCAGCCGCCAGAGTGCTAACAAGAACCAAGAAATATGATCATATTAGCCCCATTTTATCATGGTTACATTGGCTACCTGTTAAATTCCGTATTAATTTTAAAATTCTGTTAACTACCTACAAAGCTTTGAATGGTCTAGCTCCATAGTACTTAAGTGACCTTCTACCACACTATTCCGTCACGTTCATTACGATCGCAAAATTCTGGCCTGTTAATAGTTCCTAGAATATCAAAATCCACAAAAGGAGGTAGATCCTTTTCATATTTGGCTCCTAAACTATGGAATAGTCTCCCAAACACTGTTCGTGATGCAGACAAACTCTCTCAGTTTAAGTCTAGACTGAAGACTCATCTATTTAGCCAGGCATACACCTAATTTATCCTCCAACCCACAATTAGGCTGCTTTAGTTGGGTCTGCCGGAACCAGAAACCAGAAACAGTGATCATGATCTCTAACTCTGCAATAAATTTAATGGCATCTATGCTTACAAATTTTTATTTGTTTCCCTGTCTCAACCTCGGGACTCCTATCCTGTGGTCACCAGAACCGGCTGGATCCAGCTCCATTCCTGCTTTGTGTTGGACTCCACTGCTACATGTTGCTGAATGATGATGACTAAATGCAGCCGGTGCCAGCCATATATCACTTCAGTCTATTATGATGGACTTCAGAGGATGAACTGATGCCAACTCCAACCTGCATCACCTATTGATCTTGACTACGACCTTGAAATGGAATGCATAGACTAACTATTGCCAACAAAAGCCTTCATCAGCCAATTAACAAGGACAATTACATCTATGTGAACTTCTGCAATTAATCAAGATGGACTTCAAAGACTGTAGTCATTAATCTAACAGTTCAAACACAATCGATGTTTAAACACTGACCCTTAACCCTTAATAATTTTAAACCATGATTTTAACTACATGTTAAATTCCGTACTTCGTGTGACTTCAACGCACACGTGGGAAATGTCAGGGACACCTGGAAAGGCGTGATTGGGAGGAACGGCCTCCCCGATCTGAACTCAAGTGGATGTTTGTTATTAGATTTCTGTGCTAGTCATGGATTATCTATAACAAACACCATGTTCGAACATAAGGATGCTCATAAGTGTACGTGGTACCAGAGCACCCTAGGCCAAAGGTGACCTGCCATCCCCCAGAAACGCGGAGGGGTCGAGAGGACCGGCATCCGCGCCGACCACCTGGAGCAGTAGGGCCGCTCACGGGTCGCCGAGAATGCGGAGGGGCGTTCTGTCTGCTAGGGTAGGTCTGACTCCGGTGAGATCCGACCAGAAATGATGATCGATTTTGTAATCGTGTCGTCGGATCTGAGGCCATATGTTTTGGACACTCGGGTGAAGAGAGGGGCAGAGCTGTCAACCGATCACCATCTGGTGGTGAGTTGGGTCAGGGGGTGGGGAGAGGACCGGCGTCCGCGCCGACCGCCTGGAGCGGTAGGGCCGCTCACGGGTCGCCGAGAATGCGGAGGGGCGTTCTGTCTGCTAGGGTAGGTCTGACTCCGGTGAGATCCGACCAGAAATGATGATCGATTTTGTAATCGTGTCGTCGGATCTGAGGCCATATGTTTTGGACACTCGGGTGAAGAGAGGGGCAGAGCTGTCAACCGATCACCATCTGGTGGTGAGTTGGGTCAGGGGGTGGGGAAAGACTCTGGACAGACCTGGGAAGCCCAAGCGAGTAGTGCGGGTGAACTGGGAATGTTTGGAGGAGGTCCCTGTCCGTGAGATCTTCAACTCACACCTCCTTTCAGGCATCCCTGTGAAGGTTGGGGACATTGAACCGGAGTGGGCAATGTTCAAAGCTTCCATTGCCGAAGCCGCGGTGGAGAGCTGCGGCCTAAAGGTTTTAGGTGCCTCAAGGGGTGGTAACCCTCGAACACCGTGGTGGACACTGGTGGTCAGGGAAGCCGTCCGACTGAAGAAAGAGGCCTTCTGGGATTTGTTGTCCCGGAGGTCTCCCGGAGGCAGTTGCAAGGTACCAGGCCCGAAGGGCTGCGGCCTCGGCCTTGAGGGAGGCAAAGCAGTGGGTGTGGGAAAAGTTCGGAGAAGCCATGGAGAAGGACTTTCGGTCCGCACCAAAGTGCTTCTGGAGAACCGTCCGCCACCTTAGGAGGGGGAAACGGGGAACCATCCAAGCTGTATACAGCAAAGATGGGACGCTGTTGACCTCAACCGAGGAGGTTATTGGGCGGTGGAAGGAACACTTTGAAGAACTCCTAAATCCCAACACGCCCTCTATGCTAGAGGCAGAGCTGGAGGCTGACGGGGGATCAGATTCTATTTCCCTGGGGGAGGTCACTGAGGTAGTCAAACAACTCCACAGTGGCAAAGCCCCGGGGATTGATGAGATCCGACCAGAAATGCTGAAAGCCTTGGATGTGGAGGGGGTGTCATGGATGACACGCCTCTTCAACATTGCGTGGAAATCTGGGACAGTGCCTAAGAAGTGGCAGAACGGGGTGGTGGTTCCCCTCTTCAAAAAGGGGATCAGAGAGTATGTGCCAACTACAGGGGTATCACACTTCTCAGCCTCCCTGGTAAAGTTTACTCCAAGGTGCTGGAGAGGAGGGTTCGGCCGATTGTCGAATTTCGGATTGAAGAGGAACAATGCAGTTTTCGTCCTGGCCGTGGAATGACGGACCAGATCTTTACTCTCGCAAGGATCCTGGAGGGGGCCTGGGAGTACGCCCATCCGGTCTACATGTGTTTTGTGGATCTGGAGAAGGCGTATGACCGGGTCCCCCGGGAGAGACTGTGGGAGGTGCTGCGGGAGTACGGGGTGGGGGGGTCCCTTCTTAGGGCGATCCAATCCCTGTACGTCCAAAGCGAGAGCTGTGTCCGGGTCCTCGGCACAAAGTCTAGTTCTTTCCATGTGGGGGTTGGAATGAACTCGACTTTGTGCCGAGGACCCGGACACAAGGCTGCGCTTTGTCACCAATCCTGTTTGTGATATTCATGGACAGGATATCGAGGCGTAGTCGGGGTGAGGAAGGTGTGCGGTTCGGTGGGCTGGGGATCTCATCGCTGCTTTTTGCAGATGATGTTGTCTTCATGTCATCATCGGTCCGTGACCTTCTGCTCTCACTGGATCGCTTGGCAGTCGAGTGTGAAGCAGCTGGGATGAGGATTAGCACCTCTAAATCTGAGGCCATGGTTCTCAGCAGGAAACCGATGGAGTGCGTACTCCAGGTAGGGAAGGAGGTATTGCCCCAAGTGAAGGAGTTCAAGTACCTCAGGGTCTTGTTCACGAGTGAGGGGACAATGGAGCGGGAGGTTGGCCGGAGAATCGGGGCAGTGGGGGCGGTATTGCACTCGCTCTATCGCACTGTTGTCATGAAAAGAGAGCTGAGCCGAAAGGCAAAGCTCTCGATCTACCGGTCAATTTTTGTTCCTACCCTCACCTATGGTCATGAAGGCTGGGTCATGACCGAAAGAACTAGGTCGCGAGTACAAGCAGCCGAAATGGGCTTCCTCAGAAGGGTGGCGGGCTTCTCCCTTAGAGATAGGGTGAGGAGCTCAGTCATCCGTGAGGAGCTCGGAGTAGAGCCGCTGCTCCTTTGCGTCAAAAGGAGTCAGTTGAGGTGGTTTGGGCATCTGGTAAGGATGCCCCCTGGCCGCCTCCCTAGGGAGGTGTTTCAGGCACGTCCAGCTGGGAAGAGGCCTCGGGGAAGACCCAGGATTAGGTGGAGAGATTACATCTCCAAACTGGCCTGGGAACGCCTCGGGGTCGTCTGTGTAGAGCAGAGGAGGGCTTGAACAACGCAAGCCCAGTCCCCAATCAGCCTGATGGGGGCGCGCGAGGGATAAAGGCGGCCGGTGATGATGGTTCGAGAGAGAGAGAGAGCGAGAGAGAGAGAGAGAGAGAGAGAGAGAGAGAGAGAGAGAGAGAGAATGACATGCAGCTGCTCTGTGTTTATGTTTGTGTGTTTTACGTTCAGTTTATTATTCAAACTATTATTTATATTGTCAAGCCAGTTCTCGTCTCCTCCTTGCCCATTAACTACTTTACATTGGTGCCGAAACCCGGGAAGGAGGAGGGATACCTGTCATGGAGTCCTCGACACTGCCGTCCACCCAGGGGAGAACTGCTCCCATCCGCCAGGGGACGGAGTAGCTCGACCGCCCGGATGCGAGGGGAGTGGGGACTGGACTTCCTGACTGCCTGGAGCGATGGAGCCGCTGCCAGGGGCGGAGGAGTGCCCTGCCATCCCCCAGAAACGCGGAGGGGTCGAGAGGACCGGCATCCGCGCCGACCGCCTGGAGCGGTAGGGCCGCTCACGGGTCGCCGAGAATGCGGAGGGGCGTTCTGTCTGCTAGGGTAGGTCTGACTCCGGTCTGCCCAGGGACGAGTTGCTGCCGTCTGCCTGAGAGGGTGGAGGAGTGATCAGGGACCACATGGCGGCGCATCAGCGAACCGGTGAGTGAGTTTTTTTTGTCCTCTCTCTCTCTCCTTTCTCTCTGTCGCTCCGTGTTGGCCTTTATCCCTAGCCTATTTTGGCTAGGGATAAAGAGGGTTTTCTACCCTCCTGCCTCCTCCCAGGTCGAGCAAGACGGGGAGGAGCCGCCGGCAGACGGGGAGCAAGGCACGTCCCCCCCCCCCGGAAAGAAGGGGGGGGGATGTACGTCATACCGGGGGCTCCCCGGCCTGAGGCAACGCCGGGTGGAGTGTAGAGCGAAGCAGCGCGGGGCTGGGCTGGAACAATGCATGCCCAGTCCCCAATCAGCCTGATGGGGGTGCGTGAGGGATAAACGGTTCGAGAGAGAGAATGACATGCAGCTACTCTGTTTATGTTTGTGTGTTTTTATTCAGTTTATTATTAAAACTATTATTTATATTGGTTCTCACCTCCTTGCCCAATAACTGCTTTACAGTCTGCCTTTGGAAGTCCAAACAAAGGGGTTTTGCTTTTGCAGTGAAGAAAACAGTGTCTTCTCAACATGGCAGCAACACTAACCCAACTCATCCTGGCCTCTGCTTTAACTACGTTTGTTTGAGGCCAAAGTAGCATTTGTGGCATTATGCAAATGTGTTACATAGTGACGTAAATACTTGATGGATGAAATGACTGGACTACAATCCAGCCGTTACTTGTAGTTCTTGAATAGTGTTGTCCGTGGGAGAGAATAAATCCCTTTTGCATGGACTTTGTGCTTTGTAACTTCGTAGACCTTTTACATGCACAAACAGCTATGTTACACACTAAAGGAAAGGTAAAATCCCCAAAAGCATAATAGGGCCTCTTTAAGACATGCCAGTCTATTGCATACTGTGGCAACTCAAAAACAAACACAAAGACAATGTTAAGCTTCATTTAACGAACCAAATAGCTTTCAGCAGATTTTGATATAATGGCAAGTGATTTTTTTTATTAGCAATTTAGCATGATTACTCAAGGATAAGGTGTTGGAGTGATGGCTGCTGAAAATGGGGCCTGTCTAGATTTGATCAAAAATTATTTATTAGTAAATAGTGATGGTACTGATTTTACATCAATAATGTCCTGACTATATTTTGCCACTTTGGTGAATTAAAGTACCAATTTCCTTCCAATTTCCTTTATTCTAAACTTTTGGCCGCCAGTGTATATCATGAAAATTATTTGAAATTGAGACCTGTAAGCCCCACAGCTTAGTAAGTAGGCATTTGAGAACATCATGTTGTTTTCAGCCCCGTGTTCTGTACGCATTCCGGGACCTGTGCCCACCATGGCACCCCTCCACTCTCATATGCACTTTGCGTTCCGGCACCTTCTGATTTACAAATTAAGCACTGATTATAACTGTAATTTAATAAGAAAGTATGGGAGTTTAGTATGTAATTTATTGTCTCTTAAATTCGAGACTGTTGGTGTGAAGTATTTTTGAGTTATTTGCAGTTCTCTTATGAAATTCCTGATTAAAATTTTCATCTTGATCAATTCTGATTTGGGCTGCAGTCAGCCTTGACTCCCCACCTTGAACAAACACTAGTTATTTGGCTGGCTAAGTTTGTGGTGAGTTCTTCTTCTCTGGAAAAGGGCCGAAGCCCAGCTCTGTGCTTATCTGTTCTTCTCTTCTGAGAAGTTCTAGCAAGATGAGTTCTTATGCTATCATCATGCTAGCTCCAAAGGGAAACTCAGGGCTGGCCCGTGGCATAGGCGGAATAGGCAAATGCTAGGGGCACCGCCCACCCCTTTTTAACAATACAACTTTAATACTACAGATTAAAAAAATAAATAAATAAATAAAAATATATATATATATATATATATATATATATATATATATATAAAGCCATCATCCCACAAAAACATAACTACATTGCTTTCCCGATCCACCCCGGTCCGAGTGACGTATCAGTGATGTATCGGTTTATCTATGTTGCATTATGCATAAGTTAGCAGTTAGTTCGACGATCGATGCTAGTAACGTTTGCTAATTTGAAATAGCTTATCATGACAGTTAGTTGAACTTGTGCACTATTTTATGGTATTTTTATTTGAATTGGCTAAATTAGTAATGTGTAGTTAGTAGGACATTGCTACCATCTAACTGTTACTGGAAAACAAACACTTTCAAAATTATTTTTTGAAAATGTAACTACTGTATGTATGCTAGAGAAGTGCTCAATACAGTTTTGTGCATGAATACCAGATGTAATTATTCTTGCTGTTTGTGTGTTTAATTGTAGTATTTAGTATTTGATTTGAATTCAACCTCTAATAAATTCATAAAAGAGCACATATGTGCGTTATAGCTCATAACCACATCACAAATCGAGAATCCATAATATCTTTCTTTATATTTAAAACATTTTCAGACCTTTTTTTCCTCATAAAATTGAATTGGTGTTATCTTTTGAACTCTTGGCATGAAAACAAACATGAGGTTTCAAATGATATATAGTTTGTCAATATTACTTTAGGTTTTTATTAAGATATTATTGTTGTTAAATTTGGAGTGCTCCTCAACTTCCCCAACATGTCCAAAGAAGAGTTGTTAGAGCACTGTCAGACCCTGAGCACAGCTTTAAGTCATGATGGACAGTCAGAGATTGATGGCAGGGAACTTGTATTGGAAATGCAAAACTTTCCACATCTGCCATCAAAAAACATGACAAACATTGAGCTCCTGACTTTCCTGCACAAGAAGAAGCTGACGGAAATTTACCCCCAATATGTGGGTCGCTCTGAGAATCTCTGCCACTCTACCTGTTACCGTCGCTGCTGCTGAAAGGAGCTTCTCTAAGCTCAAACTGATTAAAAACTACCTGAGATCTACAATGGCTCAAGAACGTCTCAGTGGACTTTCAGTCATTAGCATAAATCATGTGGTCTCCCAACAGCTGTCTTATGATGATATCATAGATGACTTTGCTGCTAGAAAGGCAAGGAGAGTAAGGCTGTAGAACATTTGCTACATTTTGCATTCCAGTTTGTGTATAGTTATTTATTTTTTTGTGGATCTTTTTGTTTCTGTATTTTTTTCCCATAATAATCTTATAATATAAATTTATTTATATTATATTTATAATTTAGTTTAGTGTGTGTGTGTGTGTGTGTGTGTGTGTGTGTGTGTGTGTGTGTGTGTGTGTGTGTGTGTGTTTGTTTCCAAAATATTTTCAAAATAAAGAAAAACAAGACAAAGCTGCGCAGTTTGTTTCTGTGTGAGTGTATGAACACAATGATCAGTGGTGGAATTGTCTGTGATTCCAGGGGCACCAGGTGAAATCTTGCCTAGATTTTTAGAATGTAGAAGTTGCAAACTTCGGCAGCTGCAACTGGGTCTCTGCTGGTCTTTCCATCATCAATCCAGCATGCATAATGGTTTCTGCTGAAACTCTATCTTCATCCGAACTTCAAGACCGTCGAACCAAACAACTTCCACAAGCCAAAGGATGTCAAGCACATCTACGCCAAACAATGTAACGCAAGTACAAGTGCCTCCAAACTTTTGCTGAAAGTGCTGGTGTTTCTTTAATATAATTTGAGTAACCTGATTTCAAATCACGGATGAAGTGATTGAAATGAAGTGTTGATGGTTAATGCAAAGTCTATAGACAAATTAATTTTTCCTGTTACAGACCATTTCCATTAATTCTGTCACAGCTCATTCATTAACCCGTGTTCATGTTTTGTCTGTGTGTTAGTTTAGTTTATGTTTAAGATTAGTCAATAAAGTTTTGTTTGTATTCATAGAGAAGTTGACTGTGGTATATTATGATTAAATAATCCATACCTTGGAAGATCCAAGCTACCTGTTCAAACAATTATTTCAACACTTGTGATATTATTTTCAACTCAGCGCCGGTCGCAGGGTGATCAGACATAAACATTAATTCTTTCAATATTCCCTGAATTAATCACAATTCCCTTCATAAGCTAAATTCCTTACATACTGTATAAATTATGAGCAGATACAACAAGCCTGTTGTATTAAATTTTTAACCCTTATGCACTGTTCATCATTAAATCACGTTCCAGTTGTTCTAGGTCAAACCGGTGACCAGAAACAATAAACGTGTAATTCTTTTAATTGTTAAGAAATAAATGTAAATTAAAATAAATGTCTAAATTAAATAATGTAAAAGCACTAATGTTGTGCATTTTGAATGTTTTTGGGGGGGTATTTAGACCTTTTTTTATTTGATAAAATTTTTTTTCTCAAATACTCAACCAATCCTCATAAATTATTTACCGTTTGAAAGCTTGAAGTCTCAAGAATCAAACTGTGCTGTCCATATAAAAACAATAAAACCCAGATAAAATTACAAGTATAACCAGTAGATGGTTGCAGAGAGCTACTTATTCATACCTGATTTCTAGATTTTGTCAAAAGTTCTGCTTATTTAAATATTATCAAACTCAACATTTGTCAAAGTTTAGCATTTTGTTTGGTTTGTTTGAGGTTATTTTAGTCAGTTTTTGCATGTCTCAAATGAGTAGAATAACTAGTAATAACCTAATTTATCCCTGGTTGTAACAAGATGAATGTGTGTTCAGCATTGTTATGGTCGTCTCACCAATTCATTCTGGTGTGTGTGCTCTACATTGTGGCTGATTTATTTATTAATGTTTTGACAATTTTCAAAACAATTGTTCTGTTTTATTGTCTGACCAGTTCAGCTGTGTTTGTGTTTTGCACTCTTGATGTTTGGTAGTCTCATCCCTTCATGTCCATGTGTGGTTAATTCTGCATTGTGGCTGTTTTTTTTTTTTATATATTATAAATAATTAAAAGAAAATCTGTGATGTTTAGATTTTCCTATTCATTTCCTATGCTGGTCACTTTTGTCTGGGAACAGTACAAGTGTAACTTTTTTTTCTACCACTTAGACTGATCGAATCAACTCTAATTTATTTGTGTGTGTGCTCAGATTTCAAATGGACGAAAAGTCACCAAGTCTCGTTCCAGTCAGATAAAGGAAATCAGTTTTATTGAAGAAACAAAATAGATTTCGGTCAAAAATGACATTTTAACTTTCAGGAAAGAGGTGGATTAGTGGGTCCACATTGAACCCTGTGGTAACACTTAAAACTGAACCGTTTCTTTCATGAAGAAGTGCTAGATGAATATGTAAACATCTAAACAACAGGAGACAAAGCTGGAAACAACAGTGGATGTACACGTCAAGAACCAATCTAGTCTCATAGAATAAACATTACTATAACTACACTTTTGCAGTTTTGTAAAAGTATTATGTGTTAAATTCTATATTTTGCTGGAGTTTTTTGGACAAATGAACATTAAAGGTGCTACAACACTACAAAGGCTGATTATTAAAGTACTTTTACTAAAATGCATTATTTGAAAAATGATACATTTTAACAAGTAAAGTCAAGTCAATTTTATTTTTATAGCACCTTTCACAACACACATCGTTTCAAAGCAGCTTTACAGAAGATCAGGCATTAACAGACGATAAAACTGTAATGTCTATAATGTCGTTGAATCATAATTGTGTAATTAGATAAAATACGATTGTTAATCGGGTTTAAAAATAAGTAATTAAATAATAATTGTATTAATAACCCCAGTGAGCAAGCTGAAGGCGACTGTGGCAAGGAACACAAAACTCCATAAGATGTAGATTAATGGAGAAAAATAACCTTGGGAGAAACCAGACTCACTGTGGGGGCCAGTTCCCCTCTGGCTAACATCATGAATATAATGTAAATATTACTTATGAATAGTTAAAGTCATGGTTTTAAATTATTAAACTAAGTAAGTGTTAAGCATCAGTGTTTAAACTTCGATTTTGTTTGAACTCTAAGATTAATGACCAATGTCTTTGAAGTAAATCCTGGATTAACTGCAGAAGTTCACATAGATGCAATTGTCCTTGTTTATTGGCTGATGAAGGCTTTTGTTGGCAATTGTTAGTCTATGCATTCCATTTCAAGATTGTAGTTCATCAATAGACCGAGGTGATGAAGGCAGAGATCAGGGATGTGAAACACAGTTCAACCTAGCCGGTAATTTCGGTGAGGTTCAGTGTGGTCCATCCTAAATCCAAGGTTCAGACAATGGCACATGAAGTATCCCATATCTTATGGTTGGAGTTGGCATCAGTTCATCCTCTGAAGTCCATCATAATAGACTGAAGTGATGTTTGGCTGGCACCGGCTGCATTTAGTCATCATCATTCAGCGACACGTAGCAGTGGAGTCCAACACGAAGCAGGAATGGTTCTGGATCCAGCCGGTTCTGGTGACATCAGGATAGGAGTCCTGAGGTTGATTAATAAAATATTATTAATAAAATAATATAAGCATAGATGCCATTAAATTTATTGCAGAGTTCTAAATCATGATCAATGTTTCTGGTTCTGGCAGACTAATCTAAAGCAGCCTAATTGTGGGTTGGAGGATGAGTCTTTAGTCTAGACTTAAACTGAGGGAGTGTGTCTGCATCTCGAACTGTGTTAGGTTGACTATTCCATAGTTTAGGAGCCAAATATGAAAAGGATCTACCTCCTTTTGTGGATTTTGATATTCTAGGAACTATAACAGGCCAGAAATTTCTGGCTGCTGCATTTTGAACCAATCGAAGTTTATTTATTGATCTTGCTGGACATCCTCCCAGTAATGCATTACAATAATCTAGTCTTGAGGTCATGAACGCATGAATTAGTTTTTTGGCATCAGCAACAGAGAGCATGTGCCTTAGCTCATAAATATTTAGCAGTATTTCTTAGGTGGAAGAATGCTGTTCTACAAACATTGGTAATTTGATTTTCAAAGGACAGATTGGTATCAAATATAACACCTAAGTTCTTCGCTGTTGAAGATGATGTAACAGTACATCCATCGAGAGTCAAATTATATTATAGTGGTTTATTTTTAGAGATTTTGGTCCAAAATTAGTACCTCTGTTTTGTCAGAATTGAGTAGTAGGAAATTTCTGGCCATCCAATTTTTTTATTTTTCATTGATACACTCTGCTAATTTCGAAAATTGCGAAATCTCATCAGGTTTTGAAGAAATATAAAGTTGTGTATTGTCGGCATAGCATTGGAAACTTATTCCACGATTCCTGATAATATCTCCCATTGGAAGCATATACAAGGAGAAAAGCAGTGGCCCTAAATCTGATCCCTGTGGCACTCCATATTTTACTTTTGTTTGGTTTGACAATTCCTCATTTACATTGACAAATTGGTAGCAGTCTGCTAAATATGACCTAAACCATGCTAATGCAACTCCACAAATGCCAACATAATTCTCTAGCCTATTCAAGAGAATGTTGTGATCTATCGTGTCGAATGCAGCACTTAGATCTAAAAGCACTAGAAGAGAAATGCAGCCACGATCAGATGATAAGAGCACGTAATTTGTAACTCTGATAAGTGCAGTCTCTGTACTGTGATCCTGACTGAAATTCTTCGTATATACTATTTCTCTTATTTTTCTTGGGACACGTCCTAAGCATAGTGAGGAGTTAATAATATTAAGAAGAGGTTCTGAAATTACAGGAGATACCACTTTTAAGAGCTTAGTTGGTATAGGATCTAACAAACATGTTGTGGCTTTTGATGTTTCGATACGTTTTGTTAGCTCTTCATGACCTATGACAGAGAAGGATTGAAGTTGCACATGAGGAAAATTATTAGACACTGTTTTCTGAGTTGCTATGACACATGATTGCATAATTCCAATTTTATTTCAGATTATTTCAATTTTAAATGTTTTTCATTTGGCAGACGCTTTTATCCAAAGCGACTTATAGTGCACTTATTACAGGGACAATCCCCCTGGAGCAACCTGGAGTTAAGTGCCTTGCTCAAGGACACAATGGTGGTGGCCATGGGGATCGAACCAGCGACCTTCTGATTAACAGTTATGTGCTTTAGCCCACTACGCCACCACCACTCTGAAATTATTGAAGTCATTACTCTTGTGCTGCGACGTAATATCTGGTTCTGTTGAGGCTTTATTCCTAACCAATTTATCCACAGTACTGAATAAACATCTAGGATTGTTGTGGTTATTTTCTATGAGTTTACTAAAATATGCTATAATATGAACTCAAATATGAACGTAGCTACAGACACTATCCTTCCATGCGCCACAAAATATTTCTAATTTTGTATTTTTCCACAAGCGCTCCATTTTCCGAGCTGCTCTCTTGAGAGCATGAGTGTGATCATTGTACCATGGTACAGGGCTTATTTCTTTAATTTTCTTTAATTGAAGTGGGGGCGACAATATCAAGAGTGCTAGAGAAGACTGCATTTATATTTTTTTGTTATTTCATCAAGTTCTTCTGGGCTTTGGGGTTTATTGAGTGTATGAGATGGATCTGAATATTATTAGTGAAGCTATCTTTTGTGGTCGAAAGAATTGTTCTACCTCAATGTCAGTAAGACCAAGGAGCTTGTAGTGGACTTCAGGAGGAAAGACAGAGAACACAGCCCCATCACCATTAATGGAGCACCGGTGGAGAGAGTCAGCATCTTCAAGTTCCTCGGTGTCCACATCACTGAGGAACTCACATGGTCTGTCCACACTGAGGCCATTGTGAAGAAGGCTCACCAGCACCTCCTCTTCCTGAGACAGCTGAGGAAGTTTGGAATGAACCACCACATCCTCACATGGTTCTACACCAGCACTGTAAAGTGCATCATGACTGGCTGCATCCCCGCCTGGTACGGCAATAGCACTGCCCAAAACCGCAAAGACCTACAAAGGGTGGTGCGAACTGCCAGAATCATCATCAGTGACGAGCTTCCCTCCCTCCAGGACATCTATAACAGGCAGTGTGTGAAAAAAGCTTGGAGGATCATCAGAGACTCCAGCCACCCAAGTCATGGGCTGCTCTCACTGCTACCATCAGGCAAGCGGTATCGCAGCATCAGGACCCGCACCAGCCGATTACATGACAGTTTCTTCCCCCAAGCAATCAGACTTCTGAACACTTGATCTCTCATGATCAATATACACTAGCACTTCACTTTATTAATCTATTATCTCACACTGGACTGTCATAAATTATATTCTCCACAACAGAACTACAATATATATATATATATATATATATATATATATATATATATATATATATATATATATATATATTTTTTTATATATATATATACTTTTTATTTTTATTGTATGTGCACTCTATATTGTGTGTATTGTTTACTGATCATTGTATATTATATTGTGTTGTGTAATTATGTGTAAATTTGATATGTAAATTGTGTTGTGTAAATCTGTTGTTTACTGTAAATTGTTATATGTCTTGTCAGTGTCATGACTGCTATGTTCCTCGGAACTGCACACAAGACTTTCACCTACTGTTGCACTTGTGTATATGGTCGTGTGACAATAAAAGTGATTTGATTTGATTTTGATTTGACCTGAACGATAGTTTGGTGTATATTGAGTAACATTAGCTGATTGCAGCATACAAGAGACTAGGTAATGATCCCAGATGTCATCGCTCTGCTGCAGAATTTCTATATTATCAACATCAACTCCATATGACAGCATTAAATCTAACGTATGATTATGGCGATGAGTTGGTCCTATTACATTTTGTCTGACTCCAAGAGAGTTGAGAATATCGATAAATGCTAATCCCAATGTATCATTTTCATTATCTATGTGAATGTTGAAGTCACCTACAATTAAAGCTCTATCTACAGTAACTACAAGATTTGCAAATTCACCAAGGAAATCAGAATAAGGCCCAGGTGATCTATACAGTTTTCAGTAGTGTGGATTTTAGCAAAGGTTGTAGCTAAGACTTCAGCTTTTTCCTTATTTGTAATGGCCATTTTCCCTTTCTCTTCTATTACAGGGATCTGCTTAGTTATTAATACCATTCATTTTCCTAATCATTCTCCAAACCACATATATTTCAGTCTCTCTCCCAACTGTACTGCAGAACTCTTGCCACTCTTTTCTTTTTGCACTTTTAATTACCCTTCCTGCAATTGCCCTTTTCTTCTGATACTATAGATTGTATCTTGATTTAGTAATCTTTTTAAACTTCGAAATGCCTTATTTCTTTCTCTAATTGCCACTGTGCTCTGACCACCATGGTACATCTCTTATAGATAATGGACTGAATAGACTGTTTTGCTGCAAAGATATTTCCTTCTACTATTTTATTATATTTTTCCTCAATACTTCCTTCCAGTTTCATATTATTGAAATTTTCTTCACACAACATGTAAAATTCCTTCCATTTTGCCTAAAAATCTCCACCTTACACATTGATTAATATTTTGCTTTTGTACTGCATTTTGAATTTCACATATTACTGGCCAATGATCACTGCCCATATTATCTGCATGCACTGTCCAAGTACATTTACCAGCTAATGCTGCTGACATTATTGTGAGATCTAAGCATGAGGTGCTACCTCTTGTTAGATCCATTCTTGTTGGCTTCCCATCATTCAAACAAACCAGCGAATGCTCTTCTATAAATTCTTCTATTATTTCCCTGTTATTATCAGTGTTTTTACCACCCCATAAACCATTACGTGCATTAAAATCCCCACACATAATAATTTTGCCCCGTGTGTCACCCATCACCTCTTTTAGAAAAGTATTACTTATTTCTTTACATGGATTATACAAATGTACAATTCTAATTACTTTATTCATTCCCATTATTTCTATATGTATGTATTCTACATTACTATTTGTATATATTGTTTTATACGCTATGCTTTCTTTAATAAATGTTGCACACCCTCCAACTCCATTTTCTCTGTCTTTCCTCTCTACTACATATCCATTTATCTTAAATTCCAAGGAGCTATTTAACCATGTTTCTTGGATACAAATAATGTCTAGTGTTTTTCCCATTTCTGTGATGTTTTTTTAAATTGTTGCCCATTTGCTATTAAGCTCCTGGGATTCCAATGTAATAGTAGGAAAGACATTATAGAATTGTGTATTGTCACTCTGAGTCATGTCCAAAGCAACAGTTCCTTCTTTCGCTTTTAAAATAAAAAAAAGTTCTTCAGCTGAAAATCCTGTTAACCTTAGGAATTTATTAGCATATCCTACAATTATCTTTAACTTGTCTGACTTCCTTTCTACTTGTGCTGTACCATTTACCACGAACAAAATTGATTTTGTGGCATTTATTTGTGCAATCACAAACAGAACATCTGATTCATTTCTTGCAGGATTTACATTATTCTGGATGGAAGATTCCACATTGATTCCTTGCACATTTATTCTCTTTGTTTCTGCTTTGCCTTTTATCTTACGGGTAGCTTCTGCATATGTTATAGTTTGCACTGTCTTTTGTATTTCCAGAGCTTCTAGTTGTATAGGGCATCCTGCATAGGCAGCGCTATGGTCTCCCCCCCAGTTACAACATTTAATCTCCGTTCTTTCCTCACACTTGCCATACTCATGTTCTCCTCCGCATTTTGCACAGTGCATTTTCCCTTTACAGGTATTTGCAGTGTGTCCCATGCGTTGGCATTTAAAACATCTTAAAGGAGGGGGTATATACTCTTGTACTGAAAGCTTATAAATCCTAGCTTCACTTTTGTTGGTAGGGTTTTTCCTTCAAATTGGATCAACACGCTCATGCTGTCACACCTTATATTGTCTCTCCACGTCTGAAATCTTCTAGCAGAAATGACTGTGCCATTGAGGTACTCCTGAAATGACCCCTCTAGTTTTATTGCCTATTTCTGTGCATACTACCTTTCCTCCAGCAAGTGTTTTCAATTTAACAATCTTTTGTTTCTGCTTCTCGTCCTTGCATTTGATCATTATTCTTCTGTTACTGAGACAGGATACAGCTTTCACTATTCCTATCTCTTTCTCAATTGTTATTGATAGTTTAACATGATGCTTTTGTTGTTCTGATTGTTTAGCATTTCTCATTTTCTTTGTGGACACTATCGGTTAGGCATTTGTTAAGGCTAAGTTTGGTGTGCCTCTGTTACTGGCAAGCGTCACCTTGGAAAACAGTAAACACTCCCACAAGACACCATTGGAGACAGCATAATTATCCACAGCTGATCAGTGGCTAAGGAGGACCATATAAACAGAGTGTCTGCCATGCAGACAAAATAAATCGGCATATAATGTATGCTTACTTGAGTTAAAAAATATAAATAAATATTTTGGCATACTCTGATGCTCTGTGCTGAAATAAAAAACATCAAATTAATTAACTATTCACTTGACAAAAAAATGGGTGACGTTTTAAGAGTTAAGAAGCTGGACTTGCAAACAATGCATACAGGCAATATGGCCAACACCTAAACATTATTCATTTGCTGACAAAGTGTTCAGTTTTCATAACTTGTGATTTAATAAACACCACATGGTAGACTGAGAACAGCTGTAACACTTTTTGCTCTACTGCACAAACAATGACCAGAATAAACATGACATTATTTTCACATGAAAAGCCATTATCAGTCTACCAACAAAATAAATATCAAAAGCCTGCATACATTGTTACTATTTTTTAACAACTTATATGTGAAGACAAGGAGCACATTTGTTACATATGGGTACTGATGTAACGCTGCTAATTAAGACACTAGGCCTAAATTATGTGAAATATACTGCCACATTTTATACTCCCAATTGTTTTCCAAATATTTTAATGCATGCATATGTATGAAGTGTATCTAACACTTGAAATCATCTCTTGGTTTTCTCAACCCTGTTACAAGGCACCTTGTAACATGCAAACAAACAAAAATACACATCTATCTATACATTCATTCATCCATCCATTTAACCTTTCATCCAAACATGTCCCAAAATATACAGATTAAGTAAACAAATCAATATACTAAAAGCAAAGTTTTCTTTCATGGTCAGTCAGGAATAATGATTTTCTCACAATGAAAGTTACTCCACAAAACTGGTGTAGAGTAAAAGTTTAAAGCAAAAATGTGACAAAAAGTCTTTTTGTCACATTTTTGCATGTAACTTCATGGATTATAAACCGAACATAAAGACTACAGATTAAAACAAATCCATATACAATATGTTATGATGCATAAATCATTTTATGCATCATCATTGGGGGGAGTGCACATCATTGAATCAATAGTAAACACATTAAACAGGTCAAACTGATTATCGGTCAATCTCTACAACTGCGAATTTCATTACATTTCTATATTCACTTAAAATCCCATTATTTGGGTGACAGTGTGTTTAGAATGTTAAGTACTGAATGATCAATTTAATCACAAATAATCTTGATAGAAGTGAACTTCGCTCACTGTGACAACTTTGGGCAAGCCTTTTTTAAATGTTTTCCTAGATTACCATATCTGCTGAAAGTCTTCCCACATGACGGGCAGAGGTATGGCTTCTCTCCAGTATGCACTCTTTCATGTGCTTTCAGGGCTCCTGAAACGGTGAAACTCTTTTCACAGTGTGAACACTTGTAAGGTTTCTCACCAGTATGGGTCCTTTGGTGCACTTTCAGTTCACCAGCTCTGGTAAAGGTGCTTCCACACTCAGTGCACACATGAGCTTTCACACCGATGTGTGTTTTCAAATGGTCTTTAAAACCATTCTGCCACAAAAAACTCTTTCCACAAAAAGAACATGTGTAAGGCTTCTCACCTTCATGAATCCTCATGTGTGTCTTTAAGTGAACGGCCAAGAAAAACGTTTTATCACACTGATCGCATTTAAACGGCCTTTCTCCAGAGTGAGAGAGCAGATGAGTTTTTAGATTGCTCGCCTCTGAAAATCTCCTGCCACACTCAGAACATTGATGTAGTTTCTCACCAGAATGAACTTTCATGTGCCTTTTTAGGCTGCCTTGATGCGTGAAACTCTTTCCACACAACATGCATGAAAAAAGCTTCTCTCCAGTGTGAACTTTTGAGTGTTCCTGAAGGCCCTCTTTTTGTGTGAAACTCTTTCCACATTGAGGACAGGTAAAAGGCTTCTCTCCAGAGTGAGTTCCAATGTGCCTCTTGAGGTCTCTTGAATTTTTGAAACTCTTTCCACACTGAGAGCAGGTGAAATGTCTCTCTTCAGTATGAATACTTATGTGCCTCCTAAAGTCTCTTTTACATGTGAAAATCTTTTCACACTGAGGGCAGATGAAGCAATTTTGGGGTTCTACACTTTTTGGTGAGAAACTCTTTTCAGATTCCGAGCAACTAGACATTTTTTCTTCAGGATTGAATGTAATGAAATTATGAGGTTCCTCATCCTGGTTTTTCTCCTCCACTTCATTCAGTAGTTGGTTTTCCTCTTTTACTTCCATCAGGTCTAAAATTAACAAAGTAAATAGTTAAATTCAAGTACAACAAAGGTGAAAGAAGTAGTGACACTCAAGCAGAAAACATTTGGCTAAGTATCTATTTTAAAGTGATAAATGATGTGCTGAAGTTCCCTTTGAAACTATAATATAACATCTCATTCCAGTGATAACGCAAATCTGGTGAATAGCTGCCTGCTATCCTAGATTATCCTAGACAGATTTTATAAGGCAATGTCTCTGTCACACACTATTTTATTCCTTTAACTTTGCCATTTCACTATGGAATCCATAAATTGCAAGGTAAATTATTCTTTAGTTGCCATTGGGTTCTTACGAGTCCATTTTCTTGATTATATTTAAGCTGCACTATGGCACTTTGTGCTCTCTAGTGACATCTGTTGTTGAAAACCTGAAATTGCAAGCAGCTTGCAAAGGAATATTTTAGTTGTTTTTTGGCACTACTCATCTATGCGGGTTCATTTCATGGTTTGAGGTTACCTGGACATTCATTCGGAGATATTAACCTGCAGAGCCAGTCATAACATGCTATTTTAATTTTGATACTATGTTATTCGTTTAAACATTTATATGATTAACAACACCTCTTATTTACATATTTTAATATGAGTATTCAAGCTTTTTTTGCCAAAACTTAATGTTTGTACTGTACTGCACATATCGCAAATTTAAGAGATGAATCATTGCTGATACGAGTTCAAAGGAAGACATTTTTTTTTTTTTTTATAAAATACAATCTAAAGCCTCAGTGGACGAGGCACTGCACATAATAAGAATGCAATAATGATAGGGATGAAATATACTTTTATTAAACATGAATATAATATGCAGAAATATATAATAAAACAATTTGTGTTGAGTTGAATTACAATAATAAACCGTCTCAATCATTTCTTTAGCAATATAAAAAAAGAGATGGTTACACGCGAATCAAATTAATATGTATTTTACTGTGCTACTGTACTTTAACGTTGTTAAAACGTTAAAATGAATATTCAACATGACGTATTTTATCCAACACATATCAATGTTAAAAGGCAGTCTCTGGGCAAGTTGTACCCAGAGCCATATAGAGAGAGAGTTGCGACAACGGAAGTTCTAAATGCTTGATCGTCACGTGATTCACGTAGACTTCAGATAGTTCCAGGAAGTGCTTTGGCGGGCGTTTCAAACTGTTAGAGTAGAGTGACAGAACTGCGATTTCTGGTAATCAGTAGTCAATAAATGCATTTATTTTATATATTTATGTAACACACCGACATATGTATGTAGCATGAGTATGTTGTTACAGCGATGTTGTTTTTTTAAAGATCAAATCAGCTAATATTTGAGGATTAGTGTTCGCTTACCGTTATTTGCCTCAACTTATTTCAGGCTAGGGTTTCTGTTGCCTTTTTATGTTACCTCATGTTCATTGTTTTCACTAATCTCATGGTAACTAATGTCATATTTATGACTTTTCAGATAGTAGAGACAGGCTGGTGACAGGTGATTTCCAGCTCGCACCGCACAATGGGTCAATGAACTATTAACTATTAGCAGCAGTTACGTAAATGTAAAATTTAGTGAAATGAAGCTTATTGATTACAATTCTATATAGTAATATAATTATTTATGTATTATAAATATTATATATCTAATGTATAATTCTTACAATACCTATTCATATACACAATATATTCAGCTTTAAAACAACTTAAGCATACTCGTATATAAACTGCCGTTCAAAAGTAATGAGGCTGAAAATTCAGCTTGGCATCACAGGAGTAAATTACATTTTAAAATACATTAAAATAGAAAACAGTTATTTTAAATTGTAATAATATATTACGATATTACTTTTTTTTTTTTTTTTTTTAAAAACGATGGATGAAACTGAATCAAGAAAACAGATTTTAACAATTAATAGGGTGTTCGTTACTAACTTTATCCAGCTCCAATCCTTGCCTAATCTGTTATCCGATAACATCCCTTATCTCCTAATTTAATGAGTAATACTCAACTATAAGGTTTACAAGTTATTTTTATTTAGATGTACTGATAATATACAGAATAAGATAATATTATTCTTTAAACGTCTCACCTTTTAAAAGTGCGTCGCAAACGGTTTGTTCTGCTGCATCTCTACGGCGCGGCATGTGTTTGCTGCTACTTCCGGGAACTATTGAGAGGCTCCACGAGACGCCATTGCTGTAAAAAAAAAAAAAAAACCTTCCATTGGAGTCAATGGAGTTGTCGCAACTCTCTCTCTAAATGGCTCTGGTTGTACCCATAACAATTGCCTACATTTAAGAGGTGAGACACGATATGACATGAGTTTAATGACCCTTGAATATTTTTATATATACTTTTTCTGCCTCACTAGGCAATGCGAGGAAACAATTGTAAAAGCTCTGGCTACAATGAAATAATGCTACTACTACTACTAATAAAATGCGTATACGTAAAAATAGTATATATGTAGGCAGGCGGTTTCAATGTTGTAGCTGTTTTAATGTGTGTGGGGGTCACAAAGGCAAAGTTCACAGATTTTCACAGAAAATCAGCCCAAAATGCGTTGGTGGTCTTCCAACCTGGCCAGCTGACAACAGCCACAACCCCTTTTAAAACCATGAAAGTACACCAGGTGTATTGGCTGATTTTGTACAAATATAGTGAAGCTTATTACACTGTTCGTCAGCAACGGTCACAAGCATGGCAACCAACCTCTTTGTGCCTCAGGATCTTCATTATCCATTCTGAAGAGTTCTAAATCACTCATATCTTTAATCTCCTCTTTAATAAACTCCAACTTTGGTAGCTCTCAGTAGCACAGAGAGTTCTTCCTGCTTGTTTGGAAACGTGTCTTCGTCACATTTAAGATGAAAATAATAATCAATAGAAAGAAAATAAAAGGCCAAATCAATCTCTCCCTCACGATCAGACAACTATCAGCACCTCGCATTCAGCATTATAATATTCACTTCCCATTACTAACGAGATCTGAGTAATACTAACGTGTTGTTGGAGCACTTCATTTTTAAACTGTAAAGCACTTCTGAAGGATCTGTATCGTTCTTTTCACCTAAATGCCGAGCCGCCATTGCTTAAAATCTCTAAACCTTTCCTCAGCTGAACTTCCGCATACGAACGACGAGCGGGCTTCTTCTTCTTCTTTCGGTTTTGTGGTGGTTGGCAAACAAACTTATTGCGCATTTTCTCCACCTACTGAGATGGAGTGTGAACTGTGGAGCATCAATGTTAAGGAAAAATAATAATAAATCAAATAAATACATTTCTGTACTAAATTATTTTAATTAGATTGGTTGCTTTTAAATAGTCTAGAAAAACCTTATTAACTTCTGGTGACTTTCTTAGCAAATTCTGAAGTGACAATTCATTCATACCTAATGATTTGATCTGATTTTTGAGCATGCTCACATGTCTCTGGTAGTCCACATGTGCTTCACAAGCCTGTATCATGTTTCCTATGATATGTAAAGACTGATTAAGTGCTGTATGCGCTATTCTGAGACGTGATACAACCAAATCCTCCCTTCTATTACCACAAATCGATCTGAACAGATCACCACATTTAATGGATGAGTGTCCTACATCCAATGAATTGCCAACAGAACTGCAATCATTTCTGTTGTGTAAACAGATAAATGACTTGTTATCCTTTTATTTATTTAATATTTAAACTGGGGAATGACCACTGCTGAAGCTGTTCGCCCAGAATCTGGATCTTTTGATGTATATATTATACATTAGCAAATATATTAGCAAAAAATTATGTATTTCTGTTCAAAGTATTGCATCACTGCCAGCTGCTTCGATTTCTATCCATAATTATGTTCTTCAACTGGAGATCGACTGGGAAAAAACAAGGTGGTATAATAGGAATTGCTATTGTTGGACTAACACCCACATCAATTATACCAATTCACTGTGCTTCTTTATCAGCAATCCATCCATAGCTCTCCAACTTTGAATACTCATATTCCCAGCATTTCTCCAGTACTTTATTTACTGGGTGACTGTTTCCATATCCTTTTACTGAAGTCCAATATACCATTCTTAATTGCATTCTTATAAACTCTACTGGTAATTCCCCCATTTCCACTTGTAATTATACTACTGGTGATGATCTAAATGCATCGCTACATATTTGTAATGCCTGTCACTGACTTATGTCAGTCTTTTTCTTCCATGACAGTGGTGCTGAGCTATATATAAAACTACCATAGTCAATTGTAGATCTGATTAGAGCACTAAATTCTCCAAAGTGATTGTCGACTAGCACCACAGTCTGTTCCAGCCAAACATCTAAGTATATTTAAACCCTTCTTGCATTTGTCAGCTATTTTCTGAATATGACTACTGAATGTCAATTTTGAATCCATTCACATTCCCAAAAATCTTACCATTGATACCTGCTCTAATTACATTTTTATTTAACTTTAGTCAAGTCAAGTCAAGTCAATTTTATTTGTATAGCACCTTTCACAACACATCGTTTCAAAGCAGCTTTACAAAAGATCAGCATTAACAGACGATAAAACTAATGTCTATAATGTCGATGAATCATCATTGTGTAATTAGATTAAATACGATTGTTTATCGTGTTTAAAAATAAGTAATAAAATAGTAATTGTATTAATAACCCAAGTGAGCAAGCTGAAAGCGACTGTGGCAAGGAACACAAAACTCCATAAAATGGAGTTAGGCTTTAGGCTTTTGAATTTTTTGAAAAACATATTACCTGTGTTTTAGAGGCGGAAAATCTAAATCCCCAACACTTTCCTACTTAATTCATAGCCTCATGTATTTTTCCCTCCACCTAACTTACATTTCTATCTCTCTTCCATAATGCTCCATCATCCGCGTATTTTAATCTTCCTATTTCAGGTCTTGCATTGAAAAATGACGAGCTGACGTTCAGAGAATCATAATAAAAGTCCTTCCTTACTCTCTAAAATCATAAAATGCATAGCAAATATTGAATATATAAAAGTATTTATTTCTCTGTTTTATGTGGCATATTTGTTTCATATCATATTTGCTTTCAGTGTGCTGTGTTGTGGGATGCAACAAAAGTTGGCGAAACTTTTGTTTCTGTTTATGCAGCTTGATAAAGTGATACATCTAGTATTAATCCAGACAACAGGGTTAGCAACTATTCTAAAGAGTCTCACACTCATACAGGCCACCCCATAAACGCACAACAATTTTTGAAACCACTGACAACTTTCTGTTATTATCTAAGCGCCAAGAGCAGTGAGTAAATGCTTTTATTTTGCCTTACCCCAGTAGGCCTACTGGTTATTAAAGGAATAGTTCAATTCTCTTATTTACTCACCCTTATGTTGTCTCAAACTCATATGACTTTCTTTCTTCCCCTGAAAATATAATAATATTAATAATAATAAACAGTATTTAAATGTAAATATGATGTTGGTTTGCCCATACAATGCAGGTAAATGGTGGCCAAACTTGCTTATCGAGCAAACAGGTCTGTGGATGATGCAGTCAACTTGGGATTGCATCACATCCTGCAACATCTGGACAGACCATGGGCATATGCAAGGATCCTTTTTGCGGACTTCAGTTCGGCTTTCAACACCATCATCCTAGCTATTCTCCTGACTAAATTAAACCAACTCTCTGTTCCCACCTCTATTTGGCAGTGGATCACCAGCTTTCTGACAGATAGGCAGCAGTTAGTGAGATTGGGGAAATTCACTTCCAGCACCTGTATGATAAGCACTGGTGCCCCCCAGGGACACTTCTCCTTGTACACAAATGACTGCATCACCAAGGACACCTCTGTCAAGCTCCTGATGTTTGCAGATGACACTACTGCCATCTGCCTCATTCAGGATGACGATGAGTCTGCATACACAAGGGAGGCTGAACAGCTGGCTGTCTGGTGCATTCAAAACAACCTGGAACTGAACACGCTCAAAACAGTGGAGAGGTTAGTGGACTTTAAGAGAAACATCCCAACATTGACCCCGCTCACCATTCTGAACAGCACTGTGGCAGCAATTGAGTCATTCAGGTTCCTGGGCTCTACCATCTCACAGTACCTGAAGTGGGAGACCCATATTGACATTGTGAAAAAGGCCCAGCAGAGGTTGTACTTCCTTTGCCAGTTGAGGAAGTTCAACCAGGTGCTGCTGATACAGTTCTACTCAACAGTCATTGAGTCTGTCCTCTGCACTGCACTAACTCTCTGGTTTGGTTCAGCTACGAAATCGAACATCAGAAAATTACAAAGGACAGTTCGGACTGTTGAGCCGATTATTGGTTGCCCCCTGCCCTCCCTTCAAGAACTGTACACTAAACATCTGAATATAATAGATTTGTATTTGTACATATATATATATATATATACTGTGTATATATATATATATATATATATATATATTTATGTAATATCACACAAGCAAGAGTGCGATATGACCCTACATCAGCACTGCTGTGATTCGGCCACAGGCCGAGTGCCGTAGATAATCACAGCAGTGCTGATTTAGGGCCAGATAGCATGATTGCGAGTGTGATATTGCTTATATACAAAAGTATAAAAATTAGGAAAAACTGAGTACGGTCATAAAAACGCATTTGTGCATGGAACTACTTTTTTACACGATGGATCAGAATCTGCCGTTGCTGGTTCAAACCAAATGATGTGTCCAAGCCTCCGTTAGTAATTCAAAAATGTAACTTCAGAAATAGCATCATGGCTTGTGAGTTTCGAACAAGTTATTGGATCAACAAGGGTGAGTGTGAGTGTGTGTGTGTGTGTGTGTGTGTGAGGGAGAGAGAGAGAGAGCCACACCCAAGCAGGGATGCTGTCTCAGTGGAAAAATAGCCGCCCAAGCGGGGTTAATTCTCCCTATTTCACAATAGCCAGTAAAAGATTCTTTCACTATAGAAACCGCAATGTCCTCCGCCATTCAGTACTTCAACAGTAAGTAATGAGTTGTGTAATTAATCTGTCTATTGTTTCTCTCAGCTGTGATGAGCCATAATGCTGAAGTTGTTAGTTTAAAGCCGTTTAAAGCTATAGTGTAGTAAGCGAACACGGGGAGCTGTTGTATGTAAACAGTGACTGACAGATTCGTCACCAACTGCTCATATTACACACAAAAATGATATTTTGCCACCTTCTGCTGGCTAACATATGTAATGTCAAAAAAATAAATAAATACATGTAAGAGACACATATACAGTAACTCTTAACATATATGCACTACTCTTACACTTTAGTTTAGAACAGCATGAACACAAGTGGAGTGATACACACACAGTGAAGTGTCCGAGTACTGATGGTGTCAGACCATCAGTGCTCTCTCGTCCAATCAGATTCGAGGACTGGAACTAACTCACCCAGCCCACTACCTTTTTGAACTGTTGCCTTCTGGCTGACGCTTCAGAGCTCTGAGCACCAGAACCGTCAGATACAGGAACAGTTTTTTCCCTCAGGCTATCCATCACATGAACAGTTAAATTTGCCCCATTGAGCAATAATTATGTGCAATGCACCGTTAAGTCTATTTATATTATCCAAAATATCCACTTCTGACATTACATACATTGCACTGTACATAATATACTGGATTTTTGTTCTATATTTACTGGATTTGTAATAAATTTGCATTACGTGTGTGTATGTGGGTATGTATGAAGGTGTGTGTCTGAGTGTATGTACTTATATGTATAATTATTTATTTTTATTCTTCTTTTTTATCTATGTCTTGCTGCTGTTTTTGTATTGTTGTGCACTGGAAGCTTCTGTCACCAAGACAAATTCCTTGTATGTGTAAGCATACTTGGCAATAAAGCTCATTCTGATTCTGATTCTAACTGTTGTGTGTATATATATATATATATATATATATATATATATATATATATATTAGTCTTATTGTGTATTTCTATATATACATATATTTTCTATTCACTTTTTCTTTTTATACTATTTTTTATTATCTCTGGCTTGTAGTTGTATTGTTTGTGCACTGGAAGCTTCTGTCACCAAAATAAATTCATTTGACAATAAAGCTCATTCTATTTTTTCGGATTCTGTATTGTAAGAGACTTGTTGAAAATCTTTTCTTCTTCAAGTTCAGTTTTAATGGCAGAACGCAACTTAGCTAGTGCATTACTGCCATCTACTGATGAACCAGAAACCAGAATGACGACCATGTCGTCATTTTCATATACATTTTTGCACTTTTCACAACACATAATCTCAAAGGAGCTTTTACAGAAAATTATACTGTAACTAAAAAGTCTTCATTGTGCGGTTTGATGAAAAATAGTAGATTATGCCATAAAAATATTATTGTCTGACCCCCAGTTCTAAACACTCCCAGTTATCCTGGAAGTTTGCTGAGGCCCCTGCTTGACCATACACTGACTTTGATTTGATGGACAAAAGTTTTCATTTCATTTCTAGAATTTTAGTTTTTAATGAGAAATTTTTATTAAAATTGTATTGATTTAAGAAAAATATCAAAATGACTTGAACTAAAAAATGTAAAACATTCATTCATCCTGGTAGAGTTGTATTAAATATTTTATTTGAGTTCATTGTATTGTTATATATGTTTAATAACTTTAATACAATTATAAAATATACCAAAAATGAGCGTCACATCATCATTGACAAATTATGTGACTCATGTCTTCTCATTAAAATTTTGAATATTTCAAAATCTTTGTTATTATTGTTTGAAAATAATTCAACATTGCGCTATGGGAAATGTACAGAGCAACGTGTGATAGTGACGTCATAAGTCCTGCGCCTCGGGTTTGCGGTCTGCTGTTATTCAGCTGGAAATTAAGGGATGTGATTTGAGCGCTTCGGCATTTCACGAATATAAAACGATACTGAAATTCAAAGGTGCGTTTAAGATGCATTAAAATGTTTCCCAACAACATGATAATATTTATGAAACCAGTTTTACGTTAGTAATGTGAAGTTAGATGATCAGCGAGTGTAATTTTGCTTACCGTGAGGTGCTGATAGTTGGTCTGATCGTAAACATTTATGATGTTATTTTTGTGCGAATAAAGCGCATCCACATCTGAGGGCCAGAGAGATCGATTTGCCTTTTATTTTATTCCCATCGATTGTGGTCATCATCTTAAACGTGACCAAATCAAACAAACGGGAAACTGTGATCTTCTTGACGAACTGTTGTAAAGATGGAGGTTTTTAAAGAGGAGAGTGAAGACATGAGTTTTTCAGAGCCAAGCATATTGAAAAATGAAGATAATCAGGAACAGAGAGGTTGGTGCCCATTCTTCATTAAGATGACCAAAGCATCAGGCAGTTCACCAAGTTTGTTGTTAATAGATCACAAGAACTGTTAAATCACATATATGAAGTCCATAAATGATCTTTACCTTATCTCTAGTAGATCCCATTAACAGTAACATATAACATAATAAATTCAAGCCTATTATTCTGAAAGAAACATCGGGGTTGCTATTATTTCTTGTTCCACCTTGAATCAGTTCTACTTGATTTGATTTTTGGCCAATTAATTTGTTCATTTTAGACCAGATGGAAGTGAAAGAGAAAAATCTGGAACCTGATGATGTCAAAACTGGAGAAAAATCTTCTAGCTGCCCAGAGACTGAAAAGAATTGCTCACAAAAAAGAACCGAACCCAAAAATTTCACCTGCCCTCAATGTGCAAAGAGTTTCACACGTATAGGTCACCTTATGGATCACATGAAAATCCACACTGGAGAGAAGCCGTACACGTGCCCTCAGTGTGAAAAGAGTTTCACATGTAAAGGAAGCCTTAAAGATCACTTCAGAATTCACACTGGAGAGAAGCCGTTTACCTGCCCTCATTGTGGGAAGAGTTTCATAAATTCAGGAGGCCTTAAAAGGCACATTAGAACTCACACGGGTGAAAGGCCTTTCACCTGCTCTCAGTGCGGAAAGAGTTTCCCAAATTCAGCAGAACTTACGAGGCACATTAAAACTCACTCGGTAGATCGGCCTTTTACCTGTCCTCAGTGTGGAAAGAGTTACAAACAAAAAGGAGTTCTTAAGGAACATGCAAAAATTCACACTGGAGAGAGACCTTTTTCATGCATGTTGTGTGGAAAGAGTTTTGCACAACAGAGCACCCTAAAATGTCATATGAAAACTCATTCTGGTGAAAAACTACATCAATGTTCTGAGTGTGGCAGGAGATTTTCAGAGGCGAGCAATCTAAAAACTCATCTGCTCTCTCACTCTGGAGAAAGGCCGTTTAAATGCGATCAGTGTGATAAAACGTTTTTCTTGGCCGTTCACTTAAAGACACACATGAGGATTCATGAAGGTGAGAAGCCTTACACATGTTCTTTTTGTGGAAAGAGTTTTTTATGGCTGCACGGTTTTAAAGACCATTTGAAAACACACATCGGTGTGAAAGCTCATGTGTGCACTGAGTGTGGAAGCACCTTTACCAGAGCTGGTGAACTGAAAGTGCACCAAAGGACCCATACTGGTGAGAAACCTTACAAGTGTTCACACTGTGAAAAGAGTTTCACTCAGTCATCAGGCCTGAAAGCACATGAAAGAGTGCATACTGGAGAGAAGCCATACCTCTGCCCGTCATGTGGGAAGACTTTCAGCAGATATGGTAATCTAGGAAAACATTTAAAAAAGGCTTGCCCAAAGTTGTCAGAATGAGTTCACCTTGAAGTACATCGCTTGGACAGAATTAGTTCCAAAAAGTAACTTGGAAATGTAAACAAAGATGTTATTCTATTTAGTATCCACACATATCCATTTCAGACTTTTTTTAAAGAAAAATACGCAAATGATTGTCAAAGCCAAAATATGAATTGACTTCAATTTATATTTACTGAGTAATTCATTATTTTGTGGAAGGGGGTAAAAATGACAGTTTTGCTTATGATTTGGAGCAAAACTACAGGTAATTATTATTTTTTGTGCAGTATCATTAATTCCATTTTTACACAGAGATTGGTTGGTTTATTACTAAAATCAATTGACTTAATCACCCCTTACTGGATTTTATGCTAATGATGTGAATTCAAAAATGGTGTTGTTTTTCCAAAATGGGAAAGCTCATAACTCCAGAAGTGTTACAAAAATATCCCTTTAGATTCTATTTTGGGACAAATGTTCCTTTTGGTATTTTCATATTTATTAAGGCATATATAAAAAAATAATAATAATTACCTGTATTTATATCCCAGAAATATGGGGCTCTCATTTTGGCTCAATGTGTAAATTGTTAAATAGCCCACATTTGCAGTGGTTGATAGAACAGATGTGGGTCATATGGTATCAAGCTAGTTATCTTGTGTGACAAAACAAAGATCTGAAGTGCATATTATGTTAAATTTAGAGATGTACCTTTAATGATTTACATAAAAACAATAATGTCAATTTCTTCACTTTTGAGAGTCCGAAAATATAAAATTTTTAATAGAGTATTCCATGTTCAATGCTCAATGTTCAAGTTAAGCTCAATAAATAGCATTTGTGGCATAATGTTTATTACCACAAAAAAATTCTCAGCTTCGTCCCTTGTTTATGAAAAAATCGTGGTTACATTAAGACACTTGATGTAAATGCAGTGGAAGTGAATAGGGCCAATCCATAAACACTAAAATAAACATGGTTTCAAAAGTCTAGCCACAAGAAGACAACATACATGTTAATATGATTTTAGTGTGATAAAAAGGCTAATTAACCTTTTCTGTGTAAAATTATATCCATTACCAAGATTACAGGTTTTTGTTGTCTTGACAACAAAGTTGAAATATTGAATATAACTTTAGACAGGTTGTTATCGCAAAATAAACCTCAACAGGGTGATCAGGATTCCGACACAAAGTGCACTCTTGTATCAACCTGAATGGGTTTATTTTGCGATTAACAACTGGATAACCCTATGTCATCCCGCTTATTACATGAACCAAATAAATACATGGACATAAAGTATTGATTTGCACTGAAATTATGTATTTATGTGACTAGAAATAAATCACTGAACTGCTGAAATCCACCTCTGGTTTGCATAAAGTTCTGTTGGTGTATATTTTGTGCAAATGACCGTCTGACTCCTCTTTATCCAGCTTATTTATAGACAATATTGGCAAATAAATAAATCAATGCTCATGAAACATCAATTTGAGTTAGCGTACTTGTAGAAAATGCACAGTGATCTGAGGAACAGGAGAGATGGCTCACAAAACCCAGATGAGCATTCTGATACGTGGCTGTGCGGAAGTCACAGAGCAATATCTGACCCGCGTTATTGATCAATCAGAATAGAGTATTTCAGAGAGCCGTGTAATAAGTGATTTTATCACACTCAAATCATGTTATCCTGTAATTTTTACATTTTGTGGCTATAGTTTTAAAACAGTATTTATTTGAGCATTTATGGATTGGCCCCATTCACTTTCAATGTAAGTGCTTCACTGTTACTGCACATTTTTATTTTTTATTTAAGAAAGGATTGAAAAGTCAAAATATTTTTTTGTGGAAATCCACATTATTCCATAATTTTGAACCCAGAATATCCCTTTGATACACTATTATTGTGTAAGTGCAATACCTATATGTAGTTTTTAGATTTCAGAAATCTACATCTGCAAAGTACTGGAATGCATATTTATATTTTGAATGCCCTCTTCATCAAAGTGATACTGTCTGCCAGTGGTGATTCAAGGCACAGAAAGAAATAGCACTCATCTGCACATCTTGGCCACTTGAATGATCTGGAAGTGCCCACTTGGGTCATGCAAGGACAAAAAACATCCTGCTGCTCATAATCACACTAAAGAATGCTGCCAATATATCACTTCTGATCATTTAATGCAAAATGTAATGTCCAGGCATATACTGCCTAATGTTGGGCAGATCCTCATGAGTTTGGACTAAAGTGCAAACTATTGAACGTGATAACAAGAACATGGCAAAAATATACATTATATAATATACATTAACACATGCTATTACTAGAAAATTATAAGATCACAGTTCTCTTACGAGAGGTTCTCTCGTATTGTGTAAGCTAGCTTACGCTACGGGAAAGATTCATCTTTTCTGAGATATTGAAGCCAAAAAATTATCCTTAATTTTTGTATCCATTGTCAACGCAGTGCGGCAGCTGCAGACCTTGAGCGGGCTAGCTAGCGAGCTCATAGGCTGCTCTGCGGCAACTGCTGCAGCCTATAGACGAGCTTGGGCGAACTCGCATCCAATGAGAGGCGTCCGCGCGCTCACTGCAACAAAGCCCGCCAAAATGGGCGTGACTAGAGTGCATATAAGCGTAGTTCGTAGGCTGGAACCCTGATTTTCATCTCTTCAGCGAAGCTCTTCGCATCTCTGAACTGGAAGCCGCGTCGCCGTTCGAGGGGCATCAAGCAAGCGTGGACAGCGTCGAAGAAGCCGGCCGTCTTCGCCACCTTCAGCCGTCCTGCGAGCTACGCCATCCGGTGACGTATCCTTTTTAAAGCAAGCTAGTTCTTATGAACTTCACAAAGAGTACGAGCATCTTTTTAAAGATGCCTCGCTCCACTTGCGCCTCATGCCGCGCCCCTCTCAGCACCGGAGACCGCCACGTCATCTGCGCTCTCTGCCTGGGACTGGGGCATGCAGAGCTCACCCTCGCTGAAGGCGGATGCGATCTCTGCGAGGAGCTTCCGATGTCGACCCTGCGGGCTCGACTCGAGCGCTCAGGACCGAAGCCGCCGCGCGCCTTCCATTCAGCCGCGCAGTAAAAAGCACCGCTCTCAAAGGCTGCCGGAACCAGTGGTAGAAGCGATTGCCTCGCCGGAGCCCCTCCCTCGAGCATCGCCTTCACCCTCCCCGCCCACCCGGGACGCGCAGTTGCCGCCGAGCGGCTGCTCTGCTGCCATCTCGGACGAAGAAGCGGAGGATAAGGACTGTTCCATCATGGCTTCGGACAGCGAGGAGTGGTCAGGCTCACACGCCTCCTCCTCGGCCCAGGAATCCAGCAGGACCCGCGCCGAGTCGGAGGGGAACTAAGCGCCTCCTCACACAGGCCGTCGACCGCCTCGGGCTCGAGTGGTCACCGCCCCCTGAGCAGGCTCCCAACAGACTCCACGCCGCACCTTTGCCCGCCCTCCGCGAGATGGCGTCTAAGCTGGTGCTCCCCTCTAACGCCTGCAGAACTACTTCCGCCTGTGTTGGCCGCGCCTATACCGCCGCCGGCCAAGCCGCATCTGCTCTGCATTCCATGGCCGTCTTACAGACAGAGGCTGTTTCAGATCTGACTAGCCGACTTGGGAGAAGCTGAACGCACTACGCGCCGCTCTCTCTGTCCGGTCTCTTCGGTTCCGCGGTGAGTGGCATTGTTGACCGTTTCTCGAAGCCCAAGCCATGAATCTCTTTCTGCCTCGTCGCGCTAGCTCCTCTGCAGGCCGCCCACGTGACCAGCCTCCTGCACGAGCCTCTTCACAGCGCCCAGCTCAACAAGCCAGACTTCTCAGCGTCGACAGGGCGGCCGCCCTCGATCAGCGCTCAGACCGCCGCCCCCTGCGGGCCTCGGCCTAAGATTGTACTGAAACCTGTGCAACCGAAGTCCTCCTAGCGTTGTTGAGAAAACGACGGCTCAGTCCCGCCACGGCCGGACCACCGTCAAAGCTTCACCCCCTGTCAGTCCCCTTCTCTCAGGCTACTGCAGTGGTGGATTCAGCAGCCAACAAGCCGGTGATACTACCCGTTTGCCTGCACTCAAACGCCGTTTTCACGGCGACCCAAAGAAATCTTGTAAAGAGTAAACATGCCTTATGTGTAGAAAATGTGCCCACAATCCAGTGCTCACCCCTACACACAAGCATTACACATCCCGTGTCCCTATCAGAGCACACTCATAAGCGGTTACGACCCGCTCGAGTGTTAGAGTTAATAAACCCCGTGCGCGAGCCCGTGCGCGCGCCCCTCCTCTGCCCGCTCTGTCACACGGCCAGCTGTATGTAAGTCCCGTACGCCCCCTGTCAGTCCCCTTCTCTCAGGCTACTGCAGTGGTGGATTCAGCAGCCAACAAGCCGGTGATATTACCCGCTTGCCTGCACTCAAACGCCGTTTCCACGGCGACCCAAAATAAAGCCTTATGTGTAGAAAATGTGCCCACAATTCAGTGTTCACCCCTACACACAAGCATTACACATCCCGTGTCCCTATCAGAGCACACTCATAAGCGGTTACGACCCGCTCGAGTGTTAGAGTTAATAAACGCGCCCACGAGCCCGTGCGCGCGCCCCTCCTCTGCCCGCTCTGTCACACGGCCAGCTGTATGTAAGTCCCGTACGCCCCCTGTCAGTCCCCTTCTCTCAGGCTACTGCAGTGGTGGATTCAGCAGCCAACAAGCCGGTGATATTACCCGCTTGCCTGCACTCAAACGCCGTTTCCACGGCGACCCAAAATAAAGCCTTATGTGTAGAAAATGTGCCCACAATTCAGTGTTCACCCCTACACACAAGCATTACACGTCCCGTGTCCCTATCAGAGCACACTCACATAAAGCGGTTACGACCCGCTCGAGTGTTAGGGTTAATAAACGCACCCACGAATCCGTGCGGCGCCCATTCTCTGGCCGCTCTGTCACACGACCAGCCTTATGTGTAGAAAATGTGCCTACAATCTAGTGTTCACCTCTACACACAAGCATTACACGTTCCGTGTCCCCATCAGAGCACACTCAAAAGCGGTTACTGAACCACTCGAGTGTTAGAGTCAATAAATGCGCTCACGAATACGTGCGCGCGCCCATTCTCTGCCCGCTCTGTCACACGGCCAGCAAACACTTCTCTGTATGTAAGTCCCGTGCTCGTGGCTATGCTTGCGCATCACTTAACAGACGTGACTCTTTCCCCATTCACCTCAATCGGAAGTCACTCACAGAACAGCCTGTCCATGCTGTCTGCGAGCAGTCCAGCATAAGCACAGTAAGCGGCTCACACATTCTGTTCAGCTGCTGTGTGCGGCAATCAGAGTGATTTGGCCATTCACCCTCTAACATTACGCTTCAAAGCATGGGAAGATATTCCAGGGATATCCGAATGGGTGTTAAGCACAATAAAACAGGGCTATTTGCTACAGTTCGATCGCCGTCCTCCTTGCTTCAGAGCTGCTCGAAACTACTTTGAACACGGAAGCAGCGTGCATGCTTCGTTCAGAAATAGCAAACCTTCTGTGCAAAAGGGCCATAGAGAGAGTGCCGCCTCCCTGAGCGAGTCGGGGTTTTACAGCCGTTATTTTCTTGTCCCCAAGAAAGACGGCGGCCTCAGACCAATATTAGATCTCAGGGTTTTGAACAAAGCGCTTGCAAAAAGACCGTTCAAAATGCTTACAACCAGCAAACTCCTCGCGCATGATGCGCCAGGGGACTGGTTTATTTCTCTCGATCTGAAAAATGCATACTTTCAGATTCAGATAAATCCCGTCACAGGCCATTCTTGAGATTCGCCTTTGACGGCCAGGTTTATCAATACACCGTCCTTCCGTTCGGCCTGTCCTTAGCACCCGTACTTTCACGAAGTGCATGGACGCTGGCGCCGCACCCCTGCGGAGTCAGGGTTTGCGAATTCTGAACTATTTGGATGATTGGCTGATTTTGGCACAATCACATACGGAGCTTCTGTCTCACAGGACAGTTCTCCTCAGTCATCTGAACAGTTTGGGCCTTGCAGTCAATTGGACCAAGAGCTCACTACAGCCCAGTCAGGCAATTTCCTTCCTTGGAATAGAACTAGACTCAGTGGCAATGACGGCTCGCTTATCTACACAGCGCGCGCGCCGTGTGCAGCGACTAGCCGCGTCATTTCAGATGAACAGCCTCACACCTCTGAAGAAATTTCTCCCGGTCATTCAGGGTCACCACGTCCTGGTCCGTTCGGACAACAGATCTGTGGTATCCTACCTAAACCGTCAGGGCGGTGTCAGATCCAGGAACCTCTTCCATCTGACGAAACGCATACTGAGTTGGTCCCAGTGCCACCTGCGCTCGCTGAGGGCGACGCACGTGCCAGGCCACCTGAACGACGGCCCGGACAGACTGTCCAGAGACAATATTCCCCCAGGGGAATGGTCCCTGCACGCTCAAACAGTCCAGACGTTATGGCACCTATTCGGCAGAGCGGAGATAGACCTCTTTGCGTCCAAAGAGAACTCTCACTGCCCAATATTTTTCTCGAAGCGAGGACGCGCTGGCCCAGGACTGGCCCAGATGCCCGCTTACGCCTTCCCTCCCGTCTCGCTATTGCCACAGGTAATGCAGAGGATCAGGGAAAGCGCCACTCGGTGCTCCTCATAGCCCCGCGTTGGGAGAATCAGACATGGTTCCCGGAGCTTACGCAGCTGTCACTGACAGCGCCGTGGCCCATCCCAGTGAGAGCAGATTTCCTCTCTCAAGCTCACGGCACAATCTGGCATCCCCACCCAGAGCTGGGCTGCATGCGTGGGTGATCAACGACTACCCGTCGCTCTGCCAGAAGGAGTAATAAACACCATCATACACGCTAGAGCCCCTTCCACGAGAAGACTCTATGCGTCAAAATGGTCTGTGTTCTCAAAATGGTGCACCGACCGAGACCTGGACCCGCGGACATGTGGGGTGTTGTCGCTGCTCGTATTTCTACAAGAGCTGCTGGATAAGGGCAGATCCCCATCCACGCTCAAAGTGTATGTGGCGGCCATTGCGGCGTTCGCTGAACCCCTGCACGGCCAGTCATGGGGTAAAAGCGAGCTGGTCATCCGCTTCCTCAGGGGAGCTAAAAGGATGAACCCCCCCGCGCCCCCCATCGGTTCCTATCTGGGATCTTTCTATAGTTCTCGAAACTATGAAAGCCCCCCCCCTTTCGAACCACTTCAATCCGTGGATTTGAAATACCTTTCACTCAAAACCGTTTTTCTGACTGCCCTGTCATCAGTCAAACGTGTGGGAGACCTTCACGCGCTGTCTGTCAGCGCTGCGTGTCTTGAGTTTGGACCAAGTGACTCCAAGGTCATTTTAAAGCCTAGACACGGCTATGTTCCCAAGGTGATCGGTACTCCTTTCAGAGCACAGGTCATTTCCCTATCGGCGCTGCCAGCATCCGATAGCTGAACGCGACACCAATCTCCTTTGCCCGGTCAGAGCACTGAGATTGTATACTGCGCGCTCCGCCGCTTTCAGACGCTCTGAGCAGCTTTCGTTTCGTTCGAGGGCGCACCAAAGGTCTCGCGCCTCGAAACAGACACTATCTAGATGGATAGTGGACGCTATTGCTGCTGCATACGCGTCAAAAGACCTGCCATGCCCGTTGGGCATTAGGGCTCACTCCACTAGAGGCATGGCATCCTCGTGGGCATGGTCCAGCGGGATTTCCATTCACGACATATGTGTGGCAGCGGGATGGACTTCCCCCTCCACCTTTGTCAGATTTTACAATATGGAAGTGCCCGCTCTGCAGGCAAAACTACTAGCGGTTTAATACGCTACAGCTCCCCTGGTGAGCTGCACTGATGGGACACATTCCACACAGACCGGCACCGCCGCTCTGTCGTTCCCTTCCCACTATGTGCTTATGTATTACACAATCAATGACTCATCATTCTTGCCGGCCAAATATTATTTCCCCATTCATAAGGGCTCCCCCGGGCCCCCCCTTAATTCCCTGGGGCTCATACAGTGGATGCTTGAGCGCACGGCGTTGACAATGGGTTCCCGTGAGCGTAAGCTAGCTTACGCAATACGAGAGAACCTCTCGTAAGAGAACGTATCGGTTACCTAACGTAACCTCGGTTCTCTCTAGATGAGGGAACGAGTATTGCGTAGCCGGCCGTGCTTCGCGCCACGGCGACTTTTCGCTTCAGTCAATGAAAACCAGGGTTCCAGCCTACGAACTACGCTTATATGCACTCTAGTCACGGCCATTTTGGCGGGCTTTGTTGCAGTGAGCGCGGGACGCCTCTCATTGGATGCGAGTTCGCCCAAGCTCGTCTATAGGCTGCAGCAGTTGCCGCAGAGCAGCCTATGAGCTCGCTAGCTAGCCCGCTCAAGGTCTGCAGCTGCTGCACTGCGTTGACAATGGATACAAAAATTAAGGATAATTTTTTGGCTTCAATATCTCAGAAAAGATTAATCTTTCCCGTAGCGTAAGCTAGCTTACGCAATACTCGTTCCCTCATCTAGAGAGAACCGAGGTTACGTTAGGTAACCGATAAGTTTTTTCATACCACACATGGCATTTTAGATTTGAGTATAAAACTATGATTTTAGCTCTCTGACATTTATTGCATTTGTTAAAAAAAGGTGAAATTTAATGCCATACTAATATGTCACACCATTACTAATTTTAATTATATTATATATAGGCAAGTAACACTGTAATGGTAACTGTATATAAATATTTCAGTACTTTGTATTTTAGATGCATAAATCAACATGGCAACAAATAAGAAACTGTGCACCGATGAAATGCACCAGAAAATGAATGAAAGTGGAGATATTTTTTGTCTATATTTTTATGTACAGTACCATTTACCAAAACTCTAAATAGGGTGAAGAGTACAACTAAGATTGGAGAAAAATACTATATAAATCTGTCGTTTTCTCTTACTGGTTTTGTAAATAGGATGGACATGGATAATGTGGTTACTGTCTCTTGTGTCTTTGAGCGCATGATCCAATTTTGAAGACATTGCAGAGTTTGTTTGGTTAAGTTTGATCTTTTGTGGGATTCTTTTATTTTGTGACAGTAATTATTATTTTGTTTTTTTATCATTCTGCATGCATAAGCAATGAGGTAATTGATTTATCGTGATTGCAAGACTACAGTCAGTATATTGAACTTGTGAAGATCTGCTACTCTCTGCCTTCGAGAGATACGGGCAAGCTGACGTGTTTCTGTGTATAGCACAAAAACATTCACTGTCATCTGAACCAGGGTCAAAAACGAAACTGCCAGAGAGAGAGACTGAACGGCAGCCAGAGAAAATAATAGTTTTGAGATTTTAAACATCAGCAAATTAAACTTCGCCATTCAATAAGTTTGATATCTGTATGTATAGTGTCTACAGTGCACTGGCAATGGACACTTGAGTTTCTCTTGCCAATAAAGTTTGATATGAATTGAATTTGCCCATTCTATTCTATTATTAACCCTCGTGTGTCATTAAAAAAGTTACTCAGAGGTCCTTAGAGGACAAAAATGACTACGTCAAAAAACTGCCATAATAATATTATACATTAATATTTTCCACCTTCAATTAGTTAATTTAAATGCCCATTTGTTTATATAATGCCACTGTTGTTTTTTATGAAAAAAAAAACCCCACAAAAATATTTTCCATTTACAAAATACTAAAGATTTTTAATAAATATATATTTTTTTTCCGCTGCCATCCTCCAGAGGGTGGAGGACCGGTTGAGGACCGGGGGTCAGCGTGTCCGGGAGCTGGCGAGCAAGTTCTTCTCTCATTCTCCCTCTCTCTGTGTCTTTGCTCAACCTTTCTCTCTCCCCACACCTCCCCAATTATTATACAGATATTAAAGTAAATTATACCAAATAATTAATGATGTCAACACATTCAAGGGTTTTTGAAATCAGAAAAGTTTTGACTTACATTAAAAATTGAATAAACATTAAAATAATCTTATAGGCTAACAGAAGAAAATACAATACACCATGTGTCAAATTATTATTTATGACCCTCAGGTGTGATTCACACTTCGTCCCCTTCCGCTGTGTTTCAGGATATAATTATGACACACCTCTTTCATGATGTTCCCAGGCTCTACCCCCCAGCATTCGTCACAATTGTCCCACCCCCATAACCCTGCCTTCTCAACCCTTTGTTTGTTTACATGTGTTTAAATTATGCATCTTTGATCACTATCAAATACAATATACAATGCTTAGTGTAAAAATTAGGTGACAAAATAATGCATGGTAAAAAATATATATGTATTTATTTATTTTTTATTTACAAAGTGTGGTAAGTTGTGTTTCTAAAACAAAATGTGATGACTTGCAACAAAAGTCACTTTCATAGTCACTATAAAGAAGATGAACAAATGGGTTAACAAAGACAAAGATTAACATTAGTTTAACAAATAGGTTTATGTTACTAAAGCACAACATTGTTAAACACAAGTTTAACTTATTTAAAGTTTAGCTGTAGCTTAAACACAAAAGTGTCTTGCATTTTTTACATTTAACAAAGATAAGAAAGTGTTTTTCTAAAGCAATACATAAAAGATGTGCTGCAAATCAAGTTACAGTACACATTCACTTAAAGATGATGAATAAATGGTTTAAAAAGATAATGTTTGGCATTAGTTTAACAAACAAGTTTATTGTACTAAAACACAATGACTTATTTTGTTTCATTTTAGCTATAGCTTCAATAAAAATGTGTCTTACATTTTACTTTTAACAAAGAGGAAAAAAAGTGTTTCTAAAACATTGGATATTGGATGTGATGCAAACTCCTCAAAATATTCGCTTTATAGATGATGAACAAATGCTTAAACATAAAGTTTAGCATTATGATATTTAATCAAACAGGGTTATGTTACTTAAGCACGATTGCATATTGTTTAATTTTAGTCGTATCTGTGAACCAAAGTGTTTCAAATTTTTCACAAACAATAAACACAACATAAAATACGGAATGGGATTTCTTGTATAACTAGAGTGCTGGAAGGGAAGAGGAGATGCATGAGGCAGCTTCTAGAGTACACCAGTTAAACTCAGGGGCATTACACCATAAAGAAATATTATAAATATTAGCGGACCAGTAATAAAATAGAAAATTTGGCAGAGCTAATTATGTAAAAAGAAAAAAGAAAAAAAATTAAATTGAAGAATAGTTTTATTCACCTTGGAAATCTTACCTGCCCAAATAAATGAGGAAATTATTTTATCAAGACACTTAAAAAATGATTAAGGTAGAAAAAGAGGGAGAGACTGAAAGAGAAATAAAAAACATTAATTTTAATGGTCTCCTCCCTCCCTAAAAGAGAAAGGGGTAAGCTGCCCCAACGTTTTAAATCAAGTTTATTCTTAAAAAGAAAACTGAGAGAATTAGAAATGTTTATACCTAAATAACGAAACCCTGCAGGAGAAAAATTAAAGGGTAGGGCACCTTTGGGAATTTTCTAAGCCATGTAATTTATGGGGAAACATTCACTTTTAGTGAAGTTCAATTTGCAACCCGAAAAAAAGCCAAAGCTGTCAAGCAGGTGCATAATCTCATTGGCAGAGCCTACTGGGTCCTGAACATACAACAACAGGTCATCTGCATACAGAGAAACATGGTAATCTGCATTTCCCCTGTGGATAGCGGATATTGATGGGGAGGATTTTAAGGCAATAGAAAGTGGCTCTATGGCCAGTGCAAAAAGCAGAGGGGATAGAGGGCACCCCTGCTGTGTCCCCCGGGTGAGGGGAAAGAATGATTAACTATCACAATTAGTTCTAACTCTTGTAGAGGGAGCAGAATATAAAAGGGTGATCCATGAGATCATATTGTGCCCAAAACCAAATTTTGCTAATGCAGTGAATAAATAATTCCATTCTACGTGGTTGAATGCTTTTTCTGCATCAAGGGAAATTACCATTATGGAATCTGATGAAAGAGATGGATTTAAAATTATATTTAACAATCGCCAGATGATAGATGACATCTGACGTCCCCTATTAAACCTGGTCTGGATGTCAGAGATAATATCAGGTAGACATGCATCTATGTGCCTTGCCAACACCTTTGCTAAAAAAATTGTCAGCATTTAATAAACTGATTGGCCTGTAGCTATTACATAAAGTTGTGTCTTTGTTTTTTTTGTTTTTTTTATAAAAGGGAAATAGATGCTTGATTCAATTAAGCTGGGAGAAAGCCCTGCTCAAATGACTCATTATACATATCAAACAATAATGCGGCTAATTGAACAGAGAATTTCTTATAAAATCTAAGGGGAAACCATCGGGCCCTGGAGCTTTATTACACTGCATGAGACCAATACAAGTGATGATTTCATCTAACCTGAGAGGTTCATGCGATGTTTCTGCTGTGTTTGTATTAACAGTAGGTATGTTTAAATTGTGGAAAAAAGAATCCAAAAGGAGGAAAATAAATTTTGCGAGGGTCAGTAACAAGTTTGTCTGAAGGTGTGGCATGGGTACGTGGTTGTGTCGGTCTGTGGGAGAGAGTGGTAAAGTTTGTCACCTGGTTCATAATTACCCCTAACACCTGTCTCTCATTATAGTGATGCGGAGGGAGATATAGAAGGCAAGACAGAGTGTCCAAAGAATGGGGAGAGAGAGTATCCAGAGAGCTACAAACAGACAAAACCTCTGACATTATTATTTTATGTTCGCAATGACGGTTACCATTGTGTGTGTGTGTGTGTGTGTGTGTGTGTGTGTGTGTGTGTGTAACAAATCATTCAAATTAAAGAACTGACCTTCACCCTGCTTCGTTGTCTCCTGACTCATTCATTGCCCCGAACAAAGAGCTTTTCTACATAAGGGTTATCAGAAATCTGTGTTATATAGCAGGATGGAGACTGATGTTTAAGCTGGAATGCAAGAAGATGGCCCGCTCTGTCCCCATGTTCATAGTAGGTGGCTTTAGTTGGTTTAAGTCAATATTCTGCTTTATTTGTTGAGAGCAAATCAAATTCAGTTTGCAGTTGCAGTTTGCAGAAGTTTCAGGCATTTTAATTAAGTTCAGGTCTGGGCTCACGAGAAAACTGACTATCCGCCTCTAGAATCTTGCAGATAAGCTCTTGTAGCTGAGATTTCCTAATTTTAACTAAGTGGGCACTATAAGAAATGATCTAACCACGAATAAAGACTTTAAATGTCTCCCATAAAAGAGAAGCAGAGTCTGTTTCTATTTTATTAGTCTCATCGCTGAGAAAAATGGCAAAAAATTCTGT